>NW_023995569.1:0-110044 GCF_015586225.1 Lucilia sericata | reverse complement strand
TTCAGTTCTAGTTCAGTTCTAGTTCAGTTCTAGTTCAGTTCTAGTTCAGTTCTAGTTCAGTTCTAGTTCAGTTCTAGTTCAGTTCTAGTTCAGTTCTAGTTTTCAGTTCTAGTTCAGTTCTAGTTCAGTTCTAGTTCAGTTCTAGTTCAGTTCTAGTTCAGTTCTAGTTCAGTTCTAGTTCAGTTCTAGTTCAGTTCTAGTTCAGTTCTAGTTCAGTTCTAGTTCAGTTCTAGTTCAGTTCTAGTTCAGTTCTAGTTCAGTTCTAGTTCAGTTCTAGTTCAGTTTCTAGTTCAGTTCTAGTTCAGTTCTAGTTCAGTTCTAGTTCAGTTCTAGTTCAGTTCTAGTTCAGTTCTAGTTCAGTTCTAGTTCAGTTCTAGTTCAGTTCTAGTTCAGTTCTAGTTCAGTTCTAGTTGAGTTCTAGTTGAGTTCTAGTTCAGTTCTAGTTCAGTTCTAGTTCAGTTCTAGTTCAGTTCTAGTTCAGTTCTAGTTCAGTTCTAGTTCAGTTCTAGTTCAGTTCTAGTTCAGTTCAGTTCTAGTTCAGTTCTAGTTCAGTTCTAGTTCAGTTCTAGTTCAGTTCTAGTTCAGTTCTAGTTCAGTTCTAGTTCAGTTCTAGTTCAGTTCTAGTTCAGTTCTAGTTCAGATCTAGTTCAGTTCTAGTTCAGTTCTAGTTCAGTTCTAGTTCAGTTCTAGTTCAGTTCTAGTTCAGTTCTAGTTCAGTTCTAGTTCAGTTCTAGTTCAGTTCTATTTCAGTTCTAGTTCAGTTCTAGTTCAGTTCTAGTTCAGTTCTAGTTCAGTTCTAGTTCAGTTCTAGTTCAGTTCTAGCTTCTTGTTCACTTATTGTTTAGTTTTATAATTTCTAGTTCATATTTTTTTAAAAAGAATTTCTGTAAAATGTATAATTTATCGACTCTTAATTCTATTGATCACATAATTTAAGAGAAAACACATAACAGATACATCATCAATAAAGTTTGAAATCTGAAAATAAATTTTTGAAATCTTTATGTATTTTGTTTGAATTTTCGATCATTAATTTACGCACTCAATTTGACCACTTGTGTATACGCATTAACTCATTTATTTGGCCCCAAAACGAAACTAAAAGAAAACATGACAGCAAGAATAAGTAGTTTATATTACTTCATTAAAGAATATTAATTTAAATGTTTTCTTTTTAGCATTTTTTATTTTGATTTCTGCTTTTCATTTCTTATTTACTTCAAAGTTCAATGGAAAATGTGGAAAATTGTTTGGAAAAAAAATAAATTTTTTGGCATACACAAGTATTTCATTAGATTGACATGGATGCATTAATCTTGCACACTGGACTGATTTCGCAAATGATGCCAATTTATTTGTTGTATAATGAAAATAAATAAGCAGATAGAAGTGGACTGACATGTTGGCATATGAAAATATTCTATTTTATTCTAAGAAATTTATATGATTTTGTGGTGATCTAGCCATAACCGTCCCCAAACTGGTGAAGCTAGGGTACAAAAGACAATATTTCATATAGATAATATTTTCTTTTAGTGGATTGACTTGCTCTTAAATAGTTTAAAATCTTTTCTTTTCCTGTTTTTACTATCGTTATTGTATTCAACTTTAACCACTTTAGACAACACATTTTTGCGGTTATTGCATGCTTTCCTTTTACATTTATATCTTCTTGCATGCCCCGTCCTGTCTCATTTTGTCCTGCATAGTTGTACCTAATACATTTCTTGGTTTTTGCGTTATTTCTCCTGCGGTATGCCACATAATCTTGTATTATGAAATTTATGAGATTTTAATGTTATTTTTTTTTTTGTTTTTAGCTTTATTTCGCTATTCTTTTTCTTGTTTTAGAATTTAATAATTTTTTTATAATATTCATAAAATACTTGTTATAGATAAAAACTGCATAAGGTTTATGTTCGTATGAGTCTTTAAAGTTTCTTTTATTTCACTTTTATGTTTTGTTAAATGTTTTGCATATTTTTAGTAAAAAAACACTTTTTAAAATGGCAATAATTTTAGGAACGTACTCGGTTTATCACTCTGGTGATTAAGAGACTACTTAGGTCACTAAAAGTATGTTATTATATTACGTAAGAAAGGAGCTTATTGTGTGATCAGTTATCACATCACTTTCAAGTACTTTTCTTAATTAGGCGTATACTTAATATTTGTAATATCAAGAATTCATTAACACGTATACGTACAGGTGTCATTAGTAAATGTAACAGAAAGAAGAAGTGAGGAAACCGTTGCCTAATTGCCATTGAGTAAAAAGGCCTGACTGCAAATGTTACGTCCTGATTAGTGGTAATACCGAAGTTCACAACCTTTACGACAAATTTATGAACGCCAAAAGACGTTCCAATTAGATATTCGACAATTCGGATAGATCACCGAAGTAGGCAGATCCAAGCATGCGAATTCGGGTCTCTGCCAAGGCAGGACAATTACAAAGAAGATGAGATATAGTCTCTTCTTCATTTTCATTTTGACAACTCCTAAAGGAATTATAGAACGGAAGATCAATGCGTCTAGCATGGTTTCCAAATTTACGATGCCAGCTTACCTAGTTGTGGTCTTTGGAGACCTAGGAGATATTTAGACCTACATGGATCTATATGTGGCCACAGCGCTCTAGCTATTGAGCACGTGTATTCACGCGACTATCGGTCACGAGCAATAGAGGAGCAGTTTTCACCACAGAACTGATCTATTTTCAGTCCGCTAAGCTTGGTGCCTGCTCTTGCAAAGGTGTCAGCAATATTATTGCCATACGAACTCTCGTGCCACCTGACCCAAATTAGGGTGATGTTCGAATGCCTCGCCATCTGGTTGAGAGATTCGTGGAAAATTCTAGATGTGGAAAACACACTAATTAGGGATTTAATAGCAGCTCGACTATCGGAATAAATTCTGATATCCTTGTAAGACATCCGATAGTATCTTAGCCAATTCGACGACCTCTTTATCGCTGATATTTCAGCTTGAAGGATACTGCAGTCATCATTGAGTCGAAAAGAGGTGTTTATACCAAATTCCTCAATGAATATGCCACCACCAACTTCTTTCGTCATCTTAGATCCATCTGTATACACACGGAAGCAATTTTTTGGCGGAAGAAGAGATTCTTGAGACTACGTAGAGATATAATACTAGAATTGTCTATTTAGAGACAATGGGCCATGCTGACGGAGATAGCATGAGATTCATTGCACTTTAGCCCTCACATCGTGACAAGTTGACTACCCTTCGTGAAGGGGGATATAGTGTATACTCCTAGGAGTTTATTCCTCTTGACAAAGTTTCCTCTTTATCCTTGTCAATGCAACTGAGAAAAATTCATTTAAGAGGAGCTAAAGCCAACTTGCATGTCTGTCTACCTGTTATTACTGGCAGCTGTTATGAGTAATAAGAAGCCTAGTGCATTTGTCATTGAAAGAAAGCCATATTAACTTGGCCACTCTACATGTGTCCAGATTATTCCAAGAATACTGTTGCTGATAAATTCCAACGGAGTTGCTACTTAAACAGCCTGCTCATCTGCCTGTTTATTTCTATAGTAGTCCAAATGCGCAAGTGGTAGTGTAAAAATCAAATGAAAAATGAAATATTGGGAAAACGATCAGAGATACTTATCTCAGTTACTTTGTAGAAGACACACGAACCAATAACACAGTTCACTTTTAAATCATCTGTATAAATCCTAGTGTTATATTCGTAAGTCACCCATACACCACTCATTCCTGGAAGGAATTCTGACTTTGGAAACTGAACAAATTAGTCGACAAATTTTATGTTTTCAATATATAAATTATATCGCTCTTACTCCTGGTACCACGCCCACTATTGGTGCTAACATTTTAAAGTTACTAGTACAATACTTGAGAACTCTATATAGTTGTTATAGATTCCCAGATTTAAGTAACACTGTATAATACGAAGAAATGTAACTAAATACGGTTTACCTCTACGCGATATAAGACCAAAAAAATGAACCGTGTCACTCAGTTTTGCCAAAAGTACTGCACTCTTTTTATGGGCCCCCAAAGATTAAGAGGCTTCGATGACAATCTTTAAGATTAAAATCGCAAAAAAGTCAAGTTTTTGCTTTCAAGTATATCTCACTAAATTAGGCGTATACTTAATATTTGTAATATCAAGAAATCATTAACACGTATACGTACAGGTGTCATCAATAAAAGCAGTGCAAATTCATAATGTAAAACATTCCACTTGAAATGAAAATATGAAAATTAAATTTCTTTGGTTTTATATATTCACAGTTTTTGTTCTTTATGACAAAAGAGAGTAAATCAAAATTCCAAACGGTTTGCAAGATATTGCGTGAGAAAATTATCACTTTTTTACAAAAATGAAACCGAGAGCCCAAAAAAAGTGCATGATTTTGGGAAAAACTGTGCATGACACGGGTCTTCATTTTCCATGAAAAGAAGCGAATAACAAGCCCGATAGAAGCCTAGGTGTAGTTCTTAGGATTAAAGGAGGATGTATACTACCCTGCCTGTTTTTGAACCACCTTAACTCACCTAAAAAAACACGTGAAAATTTCACCTGAAATATTTATATTCATGTGTTTATTCATTTCTTTTGAATTTCATATTTATATTGACATCAAAATGGTTTTTCCTTTTTTCTTTTTTTTCGCCCATAAAACTTTTAAATGCTTCAATTATATTAGCTATAAAAATTTCGCTATTTTAATTCATAAACAATCTGTTAAAAGTTTTTGTAATTTTATTATTAATAAATTTTTATTGATATTTCAACGATTTTTTCAAATTCTATAAACGATTTTACTATCTGTTGAATCTGAATATTTCATCACTTCAATTGAAAAAAAAATTATAAATATGAAAATAAAACAAAGTATGATGAAAATACGTTTAGGTGATGTAGACGACAATGACGAATATTCTACACCCTACAATCAATATAATCGATCTAAAAATGTTTGAAATATAAATTTAAATTCAATTCATATGTGGGAATTTTTGGAAATTTATTAAAGATTCAAACACAAACTAAATTTTTCAAAAATAACTCATTGTCTGAAAAACATAATATACCAACCTACAAAAGTAAGTGTTACATTCAGAAAAGTTAAATACCAATATGTTTTTATTGGCACTTACTTTGAAATTAATTTTTCTTTATTTAAATATTTGTTGCTCAAAATATAAATGAAACAAATACTACAACAAACAAGTGAGAGTATGAAATTGCAAATGAATATGATTTATTTATGACATTTTGTTTATTTTAATTTTCAATTTTTGAAATTTACTTGTTTCCCACCTCGTATACTTTCATCTGTAAATTATATTTACTCATCTGATTATGTTTTTAGAGCGTCAATAAAAACAAAACTATTTAAAACCATCGGCCAACAATTTTATAATCATTATAATCAATAAAATTTCCAACCAAATGTAAATAATTTCAATGTGTATTTAGGTATGTGGAAAAATTGTACGGGCATGATGCCAACCTCAAGCAAGTGTTTAAAGGCAAAAATCAGCCGAAGCATCATTAGCATCATCATTATTGTTTTTGTAATTATCATTATATGTTAATGCATATGGGAACTAAGCATACGTTGAGCAGACGCACTTAAACATTTATCATATTTAAAGAAGTACGCACTAATTGGGGTACAGAGATCCCCAAATAGAGCACTCTGATTAGTTCTAGTTCAGTTCTAGTTCAGTTCTAGTTCAGTTCTAGTTCAGTTCTAGTTCAGTTCTAGTTCAGTTCTAGTTCAGTTCTAGTTCAGTTCTAGTTCAGTTCTAGTTCAGTTCTAGTTCAGTTCAGTTCTAGTTCAGTTCTAGTTCAGTTCTAGTTCAGTTCTAGTTCAGTTCTAGTTCAGTTCTAGTTCAGTTCTAGTTCAGTTCTAGTTCAGTTCTAGTTCAGTTCTAGTTCAGTCTAGTTCAGTTCTAGTTCAGTTCTAGTTCAGTTCTAGTTCAGTTCTAGTTCAGTTCTAGTTCAGTTCTAGTTCAGTTCTAGTTCAGTTCTAGTTCAGTTCTAGTTCAGTTCTAGTTCAGTTCTAGTTCAGTTCTAGTTCAGTTCTAGTTCAGTTCTAGTTCAGTTCTAGTTCAGTTCTAGTTCAGTTCTAGTTCAGTTCTAGTTCAGTTCTAGTTCAGTTCTAGTTCAGTTCTAGTTCAGTTCTAGTTCAGTTCTAGTTCAGTTCTAGTTCAGTTCTAGTTCAGTTCTAGTTCAGTTCTAGTTCAGTTCTAGTTCAGTTCTAGTTCAGTTCTAGTTCAGTTCTAGTTCAGTTCTAGTTCAGTTCTAGTTCAGTTCTAGTTCAGTTCTAGTTCAGTTCTAGTTCAGTTCTAGTTCAGTTCTAGTTCAGTTCTAGTTCAGTTCTAGTTCAGTTCTAGTTCAGTTCTAGTTCAGTTCTAGTTCAGTTCTAGTTCAGTTCTAGTTCAGTTCTAGTTCAGTTCTAGTTCAGTTCTAGTTCAGTTCTAGTTCAGTTCTAGTTCAGTTCTAGTTCAGTTCTAGTTCAGTTCTAGTTCAGTTTAGTTCAGTTCTAGTTCAGTTCTAGTTCAGTTCTAGTTCAGTTCTAGTTCAGTTCTAGTTCAGTTCTAGTTCAGTTCTAGTTCAGTTCTAGTTCAGTTCTAGTTCAGTTCTAGTTCAGTTCTAGTTCAGTTCTAGTTCAGTTCTAGTTCAGTTCTAGTTCAGTTCTAGTTCAGTTCTAGTTCAGTTCTAGTTCAGTTCTAGTTCAGTTCTAGTTCAGTTCTAGTTCAGTTCTAGTTCAGTTCTAGTTCAGTTCTAGTTCAGTTCTAGTTCAGTTCTAGTTCAGTTCTAGTTCAGTTCTAGTTCAGTTCTAGTTCAGTCTAGTCAGTTCTAGTTCAGTCTAGTTCAGTTTCTAATTCAGTTCTAGTTCAGTTCTAGTCAGTTCTAGTTCAGTTCTAGTTCAGTTCTAGTTCAGTTCTAGTTCAGTTCTAGTTCAGTTCTAGTTCAGTTCTAGTTCAGTTCTAGTTCAGTTCTAGTTCAGTTCTAGTTCAGTTCTAGTTCAGTTCTAGTTCAGTTCTAGTTCAGTTCTAGTTCTAGTTCAGTTCTAGTTCAGTTCTAGTTCAGTTCTAGTTCAGTTCTAGTTCAGTTCTAGTTCAGTTCTAGTTCAGTTCTAGTTCAGTTCTAGTTCAGTTCTAGTTCAGTTCTAGTTCAGTTCTAGTCAGTTTCTAGTTCAGTTCTAGTTCAGTTCTAGTTAAGTTCTAGTTCAGTTCTAGTTCAGTTCTAGTTCAGTTCTAGGTTCAATTTCGTAGTTCAGTTCTAGTTCAGTTCTAGTTCAGTTCTAGTTCAGTTCTAGTTCAGTTCTAGTTCAGTTCTAGTTCAGTTCTAGTTCAGTTCTAGTTCTAGTTCAGTTCTAGTTCAGTTCTAGTTTAGTTCTAGTTCAGTGCTAGTTCAGTTCTAGTTCAGTTGTAATTTTAGTTCATTTTTACCATATTTTTTTAAATTTTTTAATAAAACGGTTAAGGTGAACTTGAATTGAAAAATCGAACAAAAAAGCGATACAAATAATATTATGTACATCGATACGTATACTTAATACACCACACAATTAGGGTTTTTTATGAGGGTATTCCAGCAAATTATTTGTGGGGAAGAAACAAATTGCATAGTTGTATTAATTGTACAGTAATATTAAAAATAATTAGAAAATTATTATAATTTCCGTTAAAACTTCTTTTTAAAAACTACAATAGTAAACAATTATTTGTTAATAAAACTTTTTGTTAAATTAACAATTATAATTCCCGGGATATGAAAATGTCTTTCCCCATTTCCGTTAGAATTAACAAACCCTTAATTTATCTTTAAGATAAGTTGCTAATAAGGCGAGAGTAAATTTTATGTAGAGTTTTGTATTATTTCATAATTTTTCATAAAAGCTAGAGATAAGTATAAGTAAGAGAATAATTTAAGAGCATAAGTTCGAAAAAAGCTTAAACAAAAAGCTTTCTGTTAAATAAAAGCACAACAAAGTAAACAAACATGCACGCGCAAACCTAACAAAAAGGAATAAATAAAAACACGACATAAACACAGCAACTGTTTAATGGTCGGCAGTTGAAAGTCCCGAGAGAATTGTGCTCTTGTTGCTGTAGTAAATATGGCGAAAAACAACAACATGCAGGGAATACATACATATGAATGAAAACTAACGGGAGATGATTTAACAGGAAGCTGTTTTCTCTCAATGTCAGGCGAAACAGAGAAGTTTGAGACTTTCGAAATCAAACACAAACCTACAAACCTGTGAGGGATTGATACAAGATGAATACAGCAGCTGGCCAGGAAAATATCGAAAAAAAAGTCAACAGAAGGAAAGAACGGCAAGTGAACATAAAAAGGAAAATGTTAATGAAAAACGTACAAGAAAACTGTGATAAAAAATAAAACAAAATAGACAAAAAAAAAAACAAGTGACAACGAAAACGAAAACGAGGCAAGCAGAACGCCAAAAAAAGAAACAACGACTACAGCAACAACAATCACAGTTATATTTTCTTGTATCGCAGCCCGTAAGGAGTAGTAGTTCACTTATTTCTGTTCAACATTTAGAGTTCAAAATCAGTTTGCCGCCTGGACTACGCGTATTTAGACGTCTTATTTTAAAACGACTCCGGGTTTTACGTTTAATTTACTCTCTGTATACCTACTGATACATAGGTTTTTGTGTGGCTCTGCCAGTGTGTATATTTCTAAGTTGTTTGATTTGTTCAAAATGAAAAAACAACAACAACAACAAACAAAATCAAGTGAAAAATTATATTTGAAAAAGAAAAGAAAATAATGAAAAAAATGTAAAAAAAATATATAAACGATGATAAAAAATAAAATAAATAAAATACAGCACATGTTAAATCGAGTAAAATATTTTGCTATTGTATGTGGTGCATGAAAAATTAATGGTAAATGATAAATGAAATCGAAATATATATATGTATATATATTTTTTTCTAAATTAAATTTGTTATCAAGTGGAAAAATGTTTGTTGTTTTAAGTGGCTACAGGAAATGAATGAGTTTAAGTGCAGGAACCAATAGTATAAAAGCAAAACAAAAAATATGAAATCTGAATGAAAAATTTAAGTAGATCAATGAAAATTTAAAGTAAAATGAAAAAATTTTTAAATAATTTTCAAAAAATTTTAATTTTCATAAAAATTTAAAAAATATAAATTAATCAAAAAAAAAAAAAAAAAACAAATTAATTCTATCAAAAAGTTTTACTGTAAATGTTATTAAAATTTTACAAAAATTTTTATAACAAAAGTTTTTACGACCTTCCTTGCATGTTGTTTAATCTATGGATCAGTCAAAAATTTTAATCTTAAACAAAAATATATAAAAATTATATAAATGAATAATTGAAGTGTTTATATACTACTAGCATACCCTGGGTGCTTCGCTACCCTAACTTAAATTAAATACATAACAAATTTTGTTTACTTTTATAGAAAATTGAAATTGATTAAACATTTTTTTAATGTTTCAGTTTTATACGTTCAATATCACGTGATTTAATTCGCATTCAGTAAAAAGCTTGTATTTTTAGTTTCATTAATTTAGCATCCACATAATAGAAAATTTTGAAAGTACTATTTAAAAAAAAGCACTATAAAATACCTCTAATAGATTATCATTTAATAAAAAATTATGTTTCTGTGTTCAATATTATATACAATTCAAAAAATATAATTTAATGAATGAAAAAGTAGCAAAAGTCCCTTTCAGTAGATTCTCATTCACTATTTTTATTAATTTATTTTCAATATCGTAAAAATATCAAAAAGTACCATCGCAAAAACGAAAAAGTACAATAATCTCTCTCAATAAATTCTCATTTAATAAGGACCGTGTGTTCCGGTTAACCATTATAAAGAATCTAAAAGGTACCATTTGAAGAATAGAAAAGTACCAAATAGTTCCCACTTACAGAATATTATTCAGTCAAGACCATTTATGAGAAAAAAGTACTAAAAAGTTCTCTATTAAAGAATCTTATTCAATGTGGGCCGTGTATGTTTAATAATCATGTGTTTTGAATTCATATTAAAGAACATACAGAGTATCATTTGAAGAAAGAAAATGTACCAAAAGTGGAATAAATTTTACCTAAGTGGATAGTACTAATAAAAAGAGTACAATTTTTCCCCTTTTCGCTTAGAAATATACTTTTTCGAGAATTAAGTTTACAAAATGTTCCGTATTTAAATCTATATCACTGATAAAACTCAAACCATTCAAATCTGCATTCATTTGTTCCAGAAAAATAGTGCTTTCAAAAAGTACCAAATAATTTACTCAAATTGGGTCCTACATAGGCCTTAGTACTCGAGTTCCAAAATAATATACCAACAGCTTATTTTGTGTGAGTAAATAAACTAAATATTCAAATTTTATAAAAATTGGCTCAATGAATTTGAATAAAATGAAATTTCCCGTTTTTTCCCTTTTTGGTACTTTTTTCTCCAGTGATATAGCAAAAATTTATTACAATAACTGTTACAGAGATAGTCCGTAATTTAATAGGAATAATTCAATAAACCGAAAAAGTTTTCTTAATGTGCTAAAAAAAGTACCATAAATACAATTTTTTCCCTTTTACACCCAAAAAGGACTGAATTTTAAAAAAGTACGAAACGGGTGTCTCATAATTTTTGGAGGTGTATCCAAAATATTTATAAAAATTTTATTATGTTAATTAATTCAAAAGTAATAAAGGGCCAAAAAAGGTACCAAAATCACCTTTGCTACACATTTTTACCCCTTAAAAGTACGAATTTCAAAAAAGTGCCAGAC
This sequence comes from Lucilia sericata, assembly GCF_015586225.1. NCBI lineage: Eukaryota > Metazoa > Arthropoda > Insecta > Diptera > Calliphoridae > Lucilia > Lucilia sericata. The sequence continues at coordinate 99,214 of NW_023995569.1, read as the reverse complement.
ACCCATCTGCTCATTTTAAGAGCAAATACAGTTGCATTTAAAATTTTTCTTGTATCACTAATATTGTGTAAGATAATTAAGAAAACCTGTTTTACCCGTTTTTTCCCCTTTTTACCCGTAAATGTACAAATTTCCAAAAATCCCTCCTTAGTGGATCTACATAACCAAAAACACATCTACTGTCAAAATTTCATGATTCTAGGTTCAGCCGTTTGGGCTGTGCGAAGATCAATCAGTCAGTCAGTAACGCTACTCTTTTATATATATAGATTGAATGAAAAAATATGCTTCTCTTTGATTAGGACTTATGATTTTTGCAATATATTTTAATTAAATTTTATGACGACTCTATAATCCAGTTTTAAAATATAAAATTTTAAAGCTACACTTAGTTATCTTTGAAACAAGATATATTCCAAACTCTTTTGGATAATTTTCGCTAGGGCCAATAGGTGAAAAGCTACACTCATTTGAATAAACCCCTGTATGAGCAAAATGCCTAACTTTGACCCCCTCTAAGTCCGGCAGTTCTTGGCCGATAGAACTGAAAATTTGTGTCTGGTCTTCTATACAATAGTACTAACCTTGGTGCAAATTTCTTCAAATTTCGATTTTTGGCATTAAATTGCCCATTTATAAGTATCCAGAATATATGTATGTATGTCCAGTATATCCAGTTTGATTGTCCAGCAGTAATAACTAAATAACATTGGATTCCGTTGATCTCGAGATTATAGATTCAATGGGTGCGATGATGGGGTCTTCGTTGACTCCACTCTTTCGATTCGTCTATGACTTTTCAGCCTGTCGAGGTAGTTTGCTACCTGTCTTTCCGTAATATGATCACCTGGCAAGAGATTAGATAGCTTGAGCTCTTTAGCAAAGAGCTTGTACATGGACCGGCTCAACCATGTACAAAGAAAGCTTGAGCTCTTTAGCAAAGTGCTTGTACATGGATCGGCTTAGCCATGTACAAAGATTGCCACCTGATTTCTTCATATAAGAATTCAAGGGCGAGTGGTAGACCGTTCTCAAGTCTACCCAGTGGATGAAAAGGACCACCGTGAAATAAGGCCTTCAGGGCAGGTGTTCATGTTAAGCACTCGACATTAGTGTCCGCCTGTCTATCTGTAAGTCAAAATTCAAATACTAAACACACTTTTCTAACGGATTGAGTCTGTATCTAGCCTCATACTTTATCAATAATATTCTAAAATTGCCCAAAAATTTGCAAAAAAAAAAACAGTTTTTAACCAATTTTGAGGCGTTATAACAGCGCCAGGACTCCTATATTGATAAAATTTGTTATATCGTCCGAAAGTCCTGTCTATCCTATTCCTATTAAGAGATATCTTAACCTAATTAAATGTAACTTTCATTGTGTTTGGAACAATGGGAAAAATTTTGATTTTATGGCTTGTTTCGGAATTTTGCTCAAATCAGTTATTTATGTTTTCAACAATAATATGGGCAGATAGACATAGCTTTTTATAAGAATCCTGAATTTGTATATTTATTAAATCGATGAAATAACGAGTGGAATGCGTTTGTGCTTATGTTTTTAACGCACAAAAATAATGGTTTACGCTCTACTAAAAGTATACCGAACGACTCAGAATTACTTCCTGAGTCTATTAAAACATGTTCGTCCGTCCGTCTGTCTGTCCGGCTGTCCATGTAAACTTTGTGCACAAGCTACAGGCCACAATTTTCAAGATATTTGGATACAATTTGGAACATTCATTGCCTATTTAAATGGTTGTAAACGATGGTTCATTACTTCACCTAGCCTCCATGACCTTCCGATTTTGGGCTCTTAACTCATTACTACATCAAATATACTACTATTTCTCAAAAAATTGGCACAGATAAGTTTTATAAAGGCTTAAATTACCATACCTATTTTTGTAATGATCGGCCGTTGGTTGATCCCAGCCCCCATAAAAACCTCCCTTTAAAAAATAACTTAAATATCCAGAAATTGATTTATAACCATTAGTATCGCAATGAAATTCAGCATAACTAACCTTTATATGAAAATACGTCCCTACTCCCAATTTCTGTTTTTCATCAATAATTTAAGGTAAAATTCAACAAAAAAGTTTCTTTATGATAAATACATAATTTTTAAAATATGGTGTAGGGTATAATATAGTGGGCCATATACGACTATACTTTCCTATTTGTTTTTGTTTTCAGTCGTTAACGAACAACAACAACGACTCACATACAATCAATTTTGCTTCTGCATGAAATTTTTATGAAATTTTCATAGGTTGTCTCGGATTTTTGCTTATATCTCCGTTATTTATGAACAAATTTTGCTAATTTTAAATAAGAAACTTCTCGAAAGCATGTCTGACAGAACTATTGAAGATTTGGATCCCGAAGATATCTGGGGTCTTCAGAAAACTGATTTCAACAGACAAACAGACAGACAGACAGACAGACAGACGGACATGTCTTAATCGACTGCACTATCTATAAAAATCCAGAATATCTATACTTTATGGGGTCGGAAAAATATAAACGGAATGACAAACTTATATATTTTCTTCTCATGAAGGTAAAGGGCATAAAAATTAATTTTAGTATGTCAGTCATTATATATTTAATTAGTGTCCCCACATATAAAGATGCACTATTTTTCAATTTCTTTTAAATATTCCGCATTACAATAGAACCCGTTACAGTTGTTGTCAGCTGTTAATTTGCTGTAAGACTTTTAGGTTTCTTATATAGAAAAGTTGTAATTTTGTAACTATTTGCCAGCACCAGTATTTATATTTCAAAGTAATACTTTTTATTTCATTCTGGACATATGAACCCTAAAATCCAGCAAACAGTAGAATATAATGTGTTTGTGTTTAAGTTTGTATAACTTAAAACTATATTGGTATTTATCATCTCAAAATTATTTAAATTGTTTGAAAAACTTGTTGTTTTACATATTCCTTCTATCTTTACTAAACTGTTTTTAAAGTTTAAAATAAAGTTTATTTCTTATTTCTATGATGGCATTGAATAGTAAGTACAATTTTAAAGAAAAAATTTGTTGACACATAAAAAAGTGTCTATAACTTTAGGTGAAAACAAATACAAACATATGTATGTATATCTAAAGTCCATATGTATACATAATTTAAAGGGAATATGTTTTTAAAATAAATAAATTAAAATATCATGGCTTTTATATAATAAAATATAAACTTAATATCCTTTAAAACTCAATTCATTAAAAGTATTTAAATATTTTATAGAAAAACCCTTGCAAAGATATTAGAGGTGTTCATTAATAAAGAACTTAATACAAATGTGCTCTCAATGGGGTTTTATTCGAATACAAACCAAAGTATACATTTTTATAAAGATTACGCTAAGCTGTATCCGAATTTAATCTCAGAATTTCAGGTTTAAGAGGTATTGTGTTTGAAATATTGAAAAAATTGTGATCATATTTGAGATGTTATTAGAGTGCAAGGACTTCATTATTTATAAATTTTGTTATGCCAGATTAGAGTCAAATCTTTTAGCTTTGAAATAAAGTTTTAACCTTTGTTATATCTTTTTTCTTCTTTGAGATACCTCATCTCAAAATTTACCAAAAACAGGGGTTTTTCAAACTTCAGAATGCTATATATCAATATGTTGTCTCTTGATGTTTTGAAGAAAATCTGATATCATATGCATGTGACATGAATCTTTTAGAAAAGTGTAATTTGGTGTCTGGGTAAAAGATTTGTTGGCCTGTGTTGTGGACCAAAATCTGCAGAACTTTAGAAAGTGGTTTATTTAAAAGGCATTTAAAAAGGGACCCTGATAAACCTTAGGGTAAATGTGGACCAACTTTTCATCATAATGAAAGTGATCCTTTATAATGAATATAGTGCAAGCTATCACCATATGGTTTTCCAACTTTTATCATACTATTGCTTAATGTAAATCAACAAAATTTTCCAGATGGAACTATTGATACTTTTCAATCAAAATAAAGTAGATAGGTTCTTTTTCAGGTATCACAAAAGGTCCTGACCAAACAACAGAAAAGTAGACAGTAACATGTATGATAAAATAGGACATTTGGTGAGATAGAAGTTGATATATAGGGAGGAAGTTAACGACTCCTATGGACACTTTAAGGTCCAATCAATAAGTCATTATCATTATCAAACAAATTGCAATGTCGTATGATGGTTCCGTCAGATACTTTCAAAAATCCTTCTATAACTTCTAGTGCGGTACAAAGAAAGAATATATATTCAATCGATTCTTCCCACTCTTCATCAGGACAACTTCTATAGAAGTCGTGTGATCATAGTAATATTATTGCTAAGTTGAAAACGAGTTGGTTTCAGATGATATGCCGTTAGTTTCCTATACAATCTTGACCAAATCATCTTAGTTAGTTATATTACAAGACTGTTCATTAGTCCGTCTTGCATGTGCCATGGCATAGACTTTTCCATTGATCTAGGTCAGACATCAGAGCTCCTGTTTTCTGGCTTCCCTGAATTCTAGGACTACTCTAGACTACAGTTTAACTGTGGGTAAATATTCGAATATCTCTGTTGAATATTCTGTGATACCAAATCAAGTTTAATGTCCTTTTTATGGCCGATACTTTAGCATATAATATGGTGCATATCAAAAAGAGTTAACTCAAAAACTCAAGATTTCAGGAAAGCAAAAAAAACTGTTTAACTTGCAAAATGTTGAACAAATTAATAACTTTCTTTCTATAATATGTTTATAATCACAATAATTTATGCATTTTTATTGATTCTATAATTTATCTTGAGTTAGCACATTTTGTTTAAAGGAAAATTTAAAAAATTTTAAAAATTTCAAAGAATTATTTTGAAACTTAATAACAGACGGACGGACATTTTCAAATGATTTAAATTAGGTGTAGATCCAATAATCTTCCCACATAAGTATTGTAATATCATAAACGATTTTAACTCTTTCTTTATAATTTCCTTCTTGACTTGATAGCTATCTTAAAGATAACTCCTTTAAAATTATGTCCGTTTGTACCGCTCTAATATAAATTCCTGCAACATTCATTAGTTACATTTTGACACTAAACTAATTTCTTAACAAATCTAATATATACTGTATGTATATGTAAGTATTTCATTTTATCATATATACAAATATTAAGATACATATGTACGTGCTCTGTTGGGTATTATAGATTTCGTGATATTTAACTTTTACCTTTTTGTCACAACAAAAACATTTTGACCAACTACATACTACATTATCTGCTTCCACATTTGTTCTTTTGTCTCATAAATATTAGACTTTTAAAGATATTTTAGCCTTTAAAACAAACTTAAGTATTCTTACCTGTTTTCTTTGAGTATTGTGAATATGTCTGTAGCTATATACATACATACGTGTCATTAAGTACACTCTAATAAAATTTCCCCACAAGATGTATTTATGTTATAAAGAAAACAAACTTTTGTCCTAAATGATAAGAAATTTAAGACTTAACAACAAGCTGCTTAAGTTAGTTCTAAACCGATTTTAAGAGTGTATGAAATATGTTTATTAGACTGACTCGCAAAAGTTTTTCGTTTTTGTTGATGATCTTTCCTTAAGAGGAGCCTATGGAAAAACAACTTTTTTTCTCTGAATCTCTCTAATGTATATGATTATAAATTAAATATATTCAAAACAAAAATTATATACATATTAAAAAGTTTAAGGCTAAATTCTGTTGAAGTTTGCAAAAAGCATAAAAGAATAAGAAAAAGGAAAATGATGAAAGGAAATGTAATAAAATAAAAATATATGCATTAATATTTATAAAATGGCATACATTAATATTTTGTGAAGCTGCTTAACTTGTCTGCAAACAGTGTTTCAAAATTCACAACATGGCGTTAAACTTTTAACAGACAAAAAATTTCCATTTCATTTCTTAATATCAAATTAATGGCCTTAAAACTAATAACGCACTAGAAATTTGTTCAATTTTTTTAACATTGCAATAACGGCCAACGTTATTATCACATATATATAAAGAAAACACAAGCAGACATTTTGTCTTTGTGAAGCGTTGTTAGCTTGGTGTTATTGCAAATAAAGGAAAAAATAGTACAACAAACACCTTTTTTTGGGATAAATCAATATCGAGCTAAGATCACTGGAGGCTAAGTTTTCGGAACGAACTGATATCAAAGAAATAAGATACGAAATGGGTCTTTAGTTCTAGTTCAGTTCTAGTTCAGTTCTAGTTCTAGTTCAGTTCTAGTTCAGTTCTAGTTCAGTTCTAGTTCAGTTCTAGTTCAGTTCTAGTTCAGTTCTAGTTCAGTTCTAGTTCAGTTCTAGTTCAGTTCTAGTTCAGTTCTAGTTCAGTTTAGTTCATAGTTCAGTTCTAGTTCAGTTCTAGTTCAGTTCTAGTTCAGTTCTAGTTCAGTTCTAGTTCAGTTCTAGTTCAGTTCTAGTTCAGTTCTAGTTCAGTTCTAGTTCAGTTCTAGTTCAGTTCTAGTTCAGTTCTAGTTCAGTTCTAGTTCAGTTCTAGTTCAGTTCTAGTTCAGTTCTAGTTCAGTTCTAGTTCAGTTCTAGTTCAGTTCTAGTTCAGTTCTTCAGTTCTAGTTCAGTTCTAGTTCAGTTCTAGTTCAGTTCTAGTTCAGTTCTAGTTCAGTTCTAGTTCAGTTTCTAGTTCATTCTAGTTCAGTTCTAGTTCAGTTCTAGTTCAGTTCTAGTTCAGTTCTAGTTCAGTTCTAGTTCATTCTAGTTCAGTTTCTAGTTCAGTTCTTGTTCAGTTCTAGTTCAGTTCTAGTTCAGTTCTAGTTCAGTTCTAGTTCAGTTCTAGTTCAGTTCTAGTTCAGTTCTAGTTCAGTTCTTGTTCAGTTCTAGTTCAGTTCTAGTTCAGTTCTAGTTCAGTTCTAGTTCAGTTCTAGTTCAGTTCTAGTTCAGTTCTAGTTCAGTTCTAGTTCAGTTCTAGTTCAGTTCTAGTTCAGTTCTAGTTCAGTTCTAGTTCAGTTCTAGTTCAGTTCTAGTTCAGTTCTAGTTCAGTTCTAGTTCAGTTCTAGTTCAGTTTCTAGTTCAGTTCTAGTTCAGTTCTAGTTCAGTTCTAGTTCAGTTCTAGTTCAGTTCTAGTTCAGTTCTAGTTCAGTTCTAGTTCAGTTCTAGTTCAGTTCTAGTTCAGTTCTAGTTCAGTTCTAGTTCAGTTCTAGTTCAGTTCTAGTTCAGTTCTAGTTCAGTTCTAGTTCAGTTCTAGTTCAGTTCTAGTTCAGTTCTAGTTCAGTTCTAGTTCAGTTCTAGTTCAGTTCTAGTTCAGTTCTAGTTCAGTTCTAGTTCAGTTCTAGTTCAGTTCTAGTTCAGTTCTAGTTCAGTTCTAGTTCAGTTCTAGTTCAGTTCTAGTTCAGTTCTAGTTCAGTTTCTAGTTCAGTTCTAGTTCAGTTCTAGTTCAGTTCTAGTTCAGTTCTAGTTCAGTTCTAGTTCAGTTCTAGTTCAGTTCTAGTTCAGTTCTAGTTCAGTTCTAGTTCAGTTCTAGTTCAGTTCTAGTTCAGTTCTAGTTCAGTTCTAGTTCAGTTCTAGTTCAGTTCTAGTTCAGTTCTAGTTCAGTTCTAGTTCAGTCAGTTCTAGTTCAGTTCTAGTTCAGTTCTAGTTCAGTTCTAGTTCAGTTCTAGTTCAGTTCTAGTTCAGTTCTAGTTCATTCTAGTTCAGTTCTAGTTCAGTTTAGTTCATAGTTCAGTTCTAGTTCAGTTCTAGTTCAGTTCTAGTTCAGTTCTAGTTCAGTTCTAGTTCAGTTCTAGTTCAGTTCTAGTTCAGTTCTAGTTCAGTTCTAGTTCAGTTCTAGTTCAGTTCTAGTTCAGTTCTAGTTCAGTTCTAGTTCAGTTCTAGTTCAGTTCTAGTTCAGTTCTAGTTCAGTTCTAGTTCAGTTCTAGTTCAGTTCTAGTTCAGTTCTAGTTCAGTTCTAGTTCAGTTCTAGTTCAGTTCTAGTTCAGTTCTAGTTCAGTTCTAGTTCAGTTCTAGTTCAGTTCTAGTTCAGTTCTAGTTCAGTTCTAGTTCAGTTCTAGTTCAGTTCTAGTTCAGTTCTAGTTCAGTTCTAGTTCAGTTCTAGTTCAGTTCTAGTTCAGTTCTAGTTCATCTAGTTCAGTTCTAGTTCAGTTCTAGTTCAGTCTAGTTCAGTTCTAGTTCAGTTCTAGTTCAGTTCTAGTTCAGTATTCCAAGTGGTTTAGTTAACAGCAATTTTTTTTTTTTTTTTGCTGGATATACTTCAGCGATAATATTAAGGTATTAGTGCTAATATTTGTAATCCTAATAATACATATTGGTCCTACATTTATCTAAGGTATACAATCGGTATAGAATAATTTTTGAAGCATGTCCGTCTGTCCATCTGTCTGTCGATCCGTTCGGACATCGTTAACCGACATAGTGAATCTGAGCAGATTGTACAATTTAAATTGCAAACGGCTAGACTACACTGGGATCTGTTTGTTTATATATTGTTCATGTTTCACTTCAGCAGTACAGTGTTTACATATACAGACGAACGGCCGGACAACTTTAAATGTATGCAGTATTCTGGGGAGATTTTTAAACTATAGAGCCACATCCTTTACATAAACATTTTGCAAACATAACCTTTAAATCTCATTTTGCAACACAATGTTTTGAACTTTATTTGCATATTTTCGATTTCCTCTTCATAAATATAATTTCAAACAATTAAGTTTTATAAATTTGGGTTTATAAAATAAGCTATAGAAAAATGTACAAATAAAATTAAATTCTTTTTAAAAATCCTTAAATTCTATAGACAAAATGTAAAACTATGTATAATAGAGAAAGAAAATTCCCAAAAAAAATGAATTAAATGGAACACATTATTTAAACAGACTTAAATAAAACAAAACAAAAAAATATATGATAAAAGACAACAACAAAATACATGATAATGGATATAATAAAATTCAACAGAAATATATAAAAGTACTTACCTATACAATATAATAAAATATGTACAGTAATAATAGCAGCAATAATAAAATACATACATATACATAAACAGATACAGATCCAGATACACCTATAAACTGTTTTATTACAAACGCATGCTAACACATGCATACACATATACACATACTCAAGTAAATATGTACAAAGTTCCGGTTAAGAAGGACATTGAATAAATATAAATACATACACACGCAAAAATGTTTTTGTTTAAATGTGCTCATGTGTATATGTATGTATGAAGATTTTACAGATTAGAGTAAGAGAGTCAGCGAGGGTGAATGTATGTACTCCACAGTTTTACAAGGAGCCAATGTATCTCTTTAACTTACAATTTTTCTCAAATGTCTAATTTTGAAAGGAATTTTTACATATTTGCGGTCAATCTGCACTTTAGTGATCTTGGTAATATAGTTAATTGCCATTTTAATGTCCCCAGGAAACTAGTTGCAATAGTTAGGGAGAGACACTTCCGAACTACAAGGCAAGAAAAATTATAATAAAACAAGTTTCTGAATGTGTATATGTGGAGGATAAAAGTAGAAAAAAGAGAAACTAAAAAAGAAATCAAGAACAAGTAAAAATTGTATTTAGTATTCAATGTAACAAAAGCAACAGTACGGAAACGGAAATGCGTCGTTTTCCAGCATACAAGTTAGGAATAAATATGTACATTTTCTATATATAATTTATAACAAATACTATTGTTGATAAGTGGTATTACCGTCTTTTTTTTTTTTTGAGAAGAGGGTGTTCTATATAATACGAAATAATTTTCAATTGAATTTCAAATTCTATATATTTTGAACAAAAAATAAATTTTACTTTTTAAGTAACACCTCTTTTTCCTACACGCTTTGTGTAATCAATACTTATGTAGGCGTTTATATTACCTTTTAATTTATAAATATTTTATAAATATTAAGTATATATGTAGTTCACAGTCAACTTAAGTGACTGAAAATCTACACAAACACTTACATGTTTTATCACTTAGCATTTTAGTTTCACAAAATCAAAAGGCCTTTGCCTAAAGGGCCTAACTTTTCTAATAAGAGAAATGAAAAATATCCTCTTCATTTAAGTCATATTGCATCGGCTACACCTACTTCATAGGAAGTCTAGCAGCAACGATTCGAAACACCTTTTATAGTAATAGATACAAAATAATATATATATAATTTATTTTTAAAAGAGGCCCATATAATAGGCCTTTCTATTTCTTAACTTTTCTTTCATTAGAAATCCTTACATATACAAAGTCATAAAATGGCTTAAAGACAATAATAATGGTTCCATAAAATACAATAGTTAGTATTGGCTTAATTGCTTTTTATGCCAAAACTGAACCTATGCGCTTACAAACCACATTACATGGTTTTCGTTTAGACTTAAGTATCAAAAAGCTATTAATAATATAAATGTACACTTAGAAAAATGAAAATGCATTAAGATAGATCATAAAATGGAATGAAATTTGCTAATTGTGATGGAATGGAGAGCTATAAATATAATATGTTTTCTCAAATAAAATTGATACCTTTTGAAGATAAGAAATCTACGTAATGATACTCACAATCATATTAAAAAACATAAATTTTGGAAATTCAAAACGGTACACTCTTTCAAAAAAAACTATTTTATGGAAAACAATACTAACAAGGTTTCGCAACTTTCCTGAGTTGTTCAGTGCTAGTAAAGTTCTACTTCAGTTCTAGTTCTGTTCTAGTTCTGTTCTAGTTCTGTTCTAGTTCTGTTCTAGTTTCTAGTTTCTAGTTCTGTTCTAGTTCTGTTCTAGTTCTGTTCTAGTTCTGTTCTAGTTCTGTTCTAGTTCTGTTCTAGTTCTGTTCTAGTTCTGTTCTAGTTCTGTTCTAGTTCTGTTCTAGTTCTGCTAGTTCTTTAGTTCTGTTCTAGTTCTGTTCTAGTTCTGTTCTAGTTCTGTTCTAGTTCTGTTCTAGTTCTGTTCTAGTTCTGTTCTAGTTCTGTTCTAGTTCTGTTCTAGTTCTGTCTAGTCTGTTCTAGTTCTGTTCTAGTTCTGTTCTAGTTCTGTTCTAGTTCTGTTCTAGTTCTGTTTCTAGTTCTGTTCTAGTTCTGTTCTAGTTCTGTTCTAGTTCTGTTCTAGTTCTGTTCTAGTTCTGTTCTAGTTCTGTTCTAGTTCTGTTCTAGTTCTGTTCTAGTTCTGTTCTAGTTCTGTTCTAGTTCTGTTCTAGTTCTGTTCTAGTTCTGTTCTAGTTCTGTTCTAGTTCTGTTCTAGTTCTGTTCTAGTTCTGTTCTAGTTCTGTTCTAGTTCTGTTCTAGTTCTGTTTCTAGTTCTGTTCTAGTTCTGTTCTAGTTCTGTTCTAGTTCTGTTCTAGTTCTGTTCTAGTTCTGTTCTAGTTCTGTTCTAGTTCTGTTCTAGTTCTGTTCTAGTTCTAGTTCTGTTCTGTGTTCTAGTTCTGTTCTAGTTCTGTTCTAGTTCTGTTCTAGTTCTGTTCTAGTTCTGTTCTAGTTCTGTTCTAGTTCTAGTTCTGTTCTAGTTCTGTTCTAGTTCTGTTCTAGTTCTGTTCTAGTTCTGTTCTAGTTCTGTTCTAGTTCTGTTCTAGTTCTGTTCTAGTTCTGTTCTAGTTCTGTTCTAGTTCTGTTCTAGTTCTGTTCTAGTTCTGTTCTAGTTCTGTTCTAGTTCTGTTCTAGTTCTGTTCTAGTTCTGTTCTAGTTCTGTTCTAGTTCTGTTCTAGTTCTGTTCTAGTTCTGTTCTAGTTCTGTTCTAGTTCTGTTCTAGTTCTGTTCTAGTTCTGTTCTAGTTCTGTTCTAGTTCTGTTCTAGTCTGTTCTAGTTCTGTTCTAGTTCTGTTCTAGTTCTGTTCTAGTTATGTTCTAGTTCTGTTCTAGTTCTGTTCTAGTTCTGTTCTAGTTCTGTTCTAGTTCAGTTCTAGTTCAGTTCTAGTTCAGTTCTAGTTCTGTTCAGTTTCTGTTCTAGTTTGTTCTAGTTCTGTTCTAGTTCTGTTCTAGTTCTGTTCTAGTTCTGTTCTAGTTCTGTTCTAGTTCTGTTCTAGTTCTGTTCTAGTTGTCTAGTTCTGTTCTAGTTCTGTTCTAGTTCTGTTCTAGTTCTGTTCTAGTTCTGTTCTAGTTCTGTTCTAGTTCAGTTCTAGTTATGTTCTAGTTCTGTTCTAGTTCTGTTCTAGTTCTGTTCTAGTTCTGTTCTAGTTCTCATCTAGTTCTGTTCTAGTTCTGTTCTTGTTCTCCCCATACTGTTTAAAATAACACAAAGATTCAATTATTTATCAGAAAGTGTCCGAGTTTATCTCTTAATATATGTATATATTACTACAATTTCTGTACTAATTTATTCAATTGTATCTTTTTGATGATTTATTATTATTTAATTTTCATGCAAGCATTTTAATGTTTTATCTTTAAGGCTTATGGTTATAGATCTCTTATACATATTGTTTATAATATTTTTATCTAAACCATTTTATGTTAAAGCAGTTATTTTCATGTCCTTAAACATAAATGTCAGTATGTATGAGAAAGTCTAATATAAATAAGTCTGTCTAGACCACTTAATAATATAGGAGATGTAATGTCTTCCAAAAAAAAAAGTTTATTTCAATTGTTTTGTAAATGTAAATAAAACACGTAATATAAATATTTTTTGTCTTTATCATAGTGGTTAACAAATTCAGTGTAAATTTCTGGGTTTTATGAAGAAAAAATAACAAAAATAAATTGATTTTGTTTGTATTAAATGTGAGTCGACTATAAATAAACTTACAAAGTAACAAAGTAAGTATTAATTTCAGTTGACTAAATATAATTTAAATCAATGGGGAATTTAAGAAAATTTATACCTAAATAGAAATGTTTAACAAAAGAGAGCTTCAAACATGTCTTATGCATTAAAAGCGAGAGAAAGTAAAAATAAAACAATTTTTTTTTTATAATATTTACTGCTACTAGCCCTTAATTAGCCCTATAGTTGTTGATAAGACTGCTTAATGGTCTCATTGGACCTATCAGTTGAAATGCCCATATGTATATAACGAATTATTGTAATTGTGCTTTGATCTGTTATATTTAACATTTAATATTTTCCTGATTTCTTTACTCCCTTTTTAAAAAAATGCCTTTAACTTCCCTTTTTCGTCAAGATTGATTTTTCCCTCCCCCAAAAACCAAATTCCTAACTGTAAAATTGTTTGCTTTTTTTATTATTTCCTTCTGCTTACAAATATTACCGCTAATCTCAATGTCAGCTAATCCATTTCAACAAAAGATTTTCTCAATTTTTTTCATTTCTTTTTTTTTTGTAGTTTCTGTGAAAAACAATCTTTTTGTTAAATATAAAATAAAATTTCCTTTAATAAATTTTTTAGCCCAAATAAGTAACATGTTAAATTGTTTTCGGGTTCTTTATTTTCTTATACAGTTTATACTTAGCAACAATAATAACAATAACAAAAAATAAATCTTCATTTAATCTTAAAAAATAGAAGAAAACAAGAAACAAACAATATTCCCCCTAAAATACAATTATTTTTCATTTCCCGTTTAGTAAAAAATGCGAAAAGCTCATACATTTTTGCAGCTGCTGATTTTCCCTCGAAACAGGAAAATTATAAAAATTTCTACTAAACTTTAAGTAAAATTCCTTGCATCCTTTTTCAATTTCACTTTCTGCGTTCTCCTTTTTTCCACTATTGGATTTTAAGGTTTTTTGTTGTTTTTCAAATTTGTCAACTTAATTTTAAAAACAAAAATATTTAAATATTAGGGATGTCTTTTTATACCGCCATAACATTTGTGTATCAGAAAACTAAATCATTTTCAGTTCAGTTCTAATTCAGCTCTAGTTCAGTTCTAGTTCAGTTCAAGTTCAGTTCTAGTTCAGTTCTAGTTCAGTTCTTAGTTCAGTTCTAGTTCAGTTTCTAGTTCAGTTCTAGTTCAGTTCTAGTTCAGCTCTAGTTCAGTTCAGTTCTAGTTCAGTTCTAGTTCAGTTCTAGTTCAGTTCTAGTTCAGTTCTAGTTCAGTTCTAGTTCAGTTCAGTTCAGTTCTAGTTCAGGTTCTAGGCTCAGTTCTAGTTCATTCTAGTTCAGTTTCTAGTTCAGGTTCTAGTTCAGTTCTAGTTCAGTCTAGTTCAGTTCTAGTTCAGTTCTAGTTCAGTTCTAGTTCAGTTCTAGTTCAGTTCTAGTTCAGTTCTAGTTCAGTTCTAGTTCAGTTCTAGTTCAGTTCTAGTTCAGTTCTAGTTCGTTCTAGTTCAGTTCTAGTTCAGTTCTAGTTCAGTTCTAGTTCAGTTCTAGTTCAGTTCTAGTTCAGTTCTAGTTCAGTTCTAGTTCAGTTCTAGTTCAGTTCTAGTTCAGTTCTAGTTCAGTTCTAGTTCAGTTCTAGTTCAGTTCTAGTTCAGTTCTAGTTCAGTTCTAGTTCAGTTCTAGTTCAGTTCTAGTTCAGTTCTAGTTCAGTTCTAGTTCAGTTCTAGTTCAGTTCGTTCAGTTCTAGTTCAGTTCTAGTTCAGTTCTAGTTCAGTTCTAGTTCAGTTCTAGTTCAGTTAGTTTAGTTCAGTTCTAGTTCAGTTCTAGTTCAGTTCTAGTTCAGTTCTAGTTCAGTTCTAGTTCAGTTCTAGTTCAGTTCTAGTTCAGTTCTAGTTCAGTTCTAGTTCAGTTCTAGTTCAGTTCTAGTTCAGTTCTAGTTCAGTTCTAGTTCAGTTCTAGTTCAGTTCTAGTTCAGTTCTAGTTCAGTTCTAGTTTCAGTTCTAGTTCAGTTCTAGTTCAGTTCTAGTTCAGTTCTAGTAGTCTAGTCTAGTTCAGTTCTAGTTCAGTTCTAGTTCAGTTCTAGTTCAGTTCTAGTAGTCAGTTCTAGTTCGTTCAGTTCTAGTTCAGTTCTAGTTCAGTTCTAGTTCAGTTCTAGTTCAGTTCTAGTCAGTTCTAGTTCAGTTCTAGTTCAGTTCTAGTTCAGTTCTAGTTCAGTTCTAGTTCAGTTCTTAGTTCAGTTCTAGTTCAGTTCTAGTTCAGTTCTAGTTCAGTTCTAGTTCAGTTCTAGTTCAGTTCTAGTTCAGTTCTAGTTCAGTTCTAGTTCAGTTCTAGTTCAGTTTCTAGTTCAGTTCTAGTTTCAGTTCTAGTTCAGTTCTAGTTCAGTTCTAGTTCAGTTCTAGTTCAGTTCTAGTTCAGTTCTAGTTCAGTTCTAGTTCAGTTCTAGTTCAGTTCTAGTTCAGTTCTAGTCGTTCTAGTTCAGTTCTAGTTCAGTTCTAGTTCAGTTCTAGTTCAGTTCTAGTTCAGTTCTAGTTCAGTTCTAGTTCAGTTCTAGTTCAGTTCTAGTTCTAGTTCAGTTCTAGTTCAGTTCTAGTTCAGTTCTAGTTCAGTTCTAGTTCAGTTCTAGTTCAGTTCTAGTTCAGTTCTAGTTCAGTTCTAGTTCAGTTCTAGTTCAGTTCTAGTTCAGTTCTAGTTCAGTTCTAGTTCAGTTCAGGTTCAGTTCTAGTTCAGTTCTAGTTCAGTTCTAGTTCAGTTCTAGTTCAGTTCCAGTTCAGTTCTAATTCAGATCAAGTTCAGTTCTAGTTCAGATCGCGTTCAGTTCTAGTTCACTACACTTCCCTAATATACAATATATTTAATATTATATTGTTACGCCTTAAATACGAGGCTTTTACACATTTTCCATTTAATAGAGTATGAAAAATATAGAGAAACGTGATTTGGCATAAATTAATAATAAAAATGAAAACACCAAAACAAAAAAAAAAAAAAAAAAATATCCACAATCAACCAGAGAAAAAAGGGGATTTTTCTTAAAACGCTTAAAATGCTAATATTGCCTGGCGCGTGAAAAGCGACAGCAAACTATAACATCAGCCCTCAACGGCAAGTAACATGCAAAACAAAAACAAAAATAGCAACATGAACATCATCAGCATCATCAACATAAACATCAACATTGTTGTGTTTTTTTTAATGTTCGCTGTTTTTCGTAAATGGTTAAAATCCATCCATCCATTCATCCGTCTGTCTGCTGCTTGCCACTGATTGTTTTGGTGGGCTTAATGAAAATCCCTAAAAAGGTATAGGAGGAATCATCGTCACCCAGTGTGTAATCCATTTTTTGCTTTAAGGAACAAGCTAAGGAAGGAGTAGGAAAATTTCTTTTTTTTTTTTTTTTTGCTTTCAATTGTTTCTATATGCGTTTTTAACAAACACGATTTTAGAAATTGCCTACAAAATGTTTTTTCATCTTTTTGTTAAGGTATTTAAGAGAAAATCAGCATTTGCTGGTATATCGAAATCTAAATGGGTTTTTTGTTTTGCTTGTTTAGATGTAGTCAAAATAATAGATTTTTCGTTTTTTCTGTTTAAGTATCTTATTTGAAAAAGTAAATGGTGAAATAGTTGGGTAGGAAGAGTTTGTATTGCATTTTTTTAGATCATAGACTGTACAGTGGCGAGGAAGTCATATGTTTGGTACATAAATTTGCCGTTTGGCTAATGCGCGGTACTTGTATTATATAGACCACTCTTCCATAAAGCCAAATAACAGCCTTGCTGCGAATTAGTTACCATTCACATTACAAAGAACTATTTCAGTAATGATTCACCTATAGCCTCTTCAGTTCCTTCCTTCTAAGCTTTTTAAATATTAAAGGCAATGAAAGCATTTAAAATTTATTCTACCTCCTAAATTATGATTTACGTTCTAAAGTAAAAAGTCACTCAACACCACATTAGATCACATAATAAATTATGTAAATTTTTATTTTCAAAATTTCTGTGAAACATTGAATAATATCAACTGTATGTGACATTCTGCGAATTCAACTACATATTACATTTTCTGTTTGTTTTGCAATTCAACATACGAAATTTTGTTGCAAAAAGTTTTCCAAGTACTTTGTTTGGTTAAAAACTAATGTAAAATTTCTTTATTGAAACTTGGGGCAAAACACAGGAAACAAGTGTATAAATGAAGAAATTTCTCATGGAGCTAAATTAAAACAAGTTAATAGAAAATTTGCTAACATACCATCTATGTTAATTTTTTTTACAAATTATCATTGATGATGTTCAAATTTCATCAAGGAACTCTTTTATATAGAAAAAACTGAACCTAACTAAAACAGAATTAGAACTGAAATAGAACTAGAATAAATAAGTACTGAACTAGAACTGAACTAGAACTGAAGTAGAACTGAACTAGAACTGAACTAGAACTGAAGTAGAACTGAACTAGACTGAACTAGAACTGAACTAGAACTAGAACTGAACTAGAACTGAACTAGAACTGAACTAGAAACTGAACTAGAACTGAAACTAGAACTGAACTAGAACTGAACTAGAACTGAACTAGAACTGAACTAGAACTGAACTAGAACTGAACTAGAACTGAACTAGAACTGAACTAGAACTGAACTAGAACTGAACTAGAACTGAACTAGAACTGAACTAGAACTGGAACTAGAACTGAACTAGAACTGAACATAGACTGAACTAGAACTGAACTAGAACTGAACTAAAACTGAACTAGAACTGAACTAAAACTAAACTAGAACTGAACTAGAACTGAACTAGAACTGAACTAGAGCTGAACTAGAACTGAACTAGAACTGAACTAGAACTGAAACTAGAACTGAACTAGAACTGAACTAGAACTGAACTAGAACTGAACTAGAACTGAAACTAGAACTGAACTAGAACTGAACTAGAAACTGAACTAGAACTGAACTAAACTGAACTAGACTGA
Source organism: Lucilia sericata (assembly GCF_015586225.1). Taxonomy (NCBI): domain Eukaryota; kingdom Metazoa; phylum Arthropoda; class Insecta; order Diptera; family Calliphoridae; genus Lucilia; species Lucilia sericata. The sequence continues at coordinate 81,533 of NW_023995569.1, read as the reverse complement.
ACTAGAACTGAACTAGAACTGAACTAGAACTGAATTAGAACTGAACTAGAACTGAACTAGAACTGAACTAGAACTGAACTAGAACTGAACTAGAACAGATTTGGAACTGAACTAGAACTGAACAAGAACTGAACTAGAACTGAATTAGAACTGAATTAGAACTGAACTAGAACTGAACTAGAACTGAACTAGAACTGAACTAGAACTGAACTAGAACTGAACTAGAACTGAACTAGAACTGAACTAGAACTGAACTAGAACTGAACTAGAACTGAACTAGAACTGAACTAGAACTGAACTAGAACTGAACTAGAACTGAACTAGAACTGAACTAGAACTGAACTAGAACTGAACTAAACTGAACTAGAACTGAACTAGAACTGAACTAGAACTGAACTAGAACTGAACTAGAACTGAACTAGAACTGAACTAGAACTGAACTAGAACTGAACTAGAACTGAACTAGAACTGAACTAGAACTGAACTAGAACTGAACTAGAACTGAACTAGAACTGAACTAGAACTGAACTAGAACTGAACTAGAACTGAACTAGAACTGAACTAGAACTGAACTAGAACTAGAACTAACTAGAACTGAACTAGAACTGAACTGAACTGAACTAGAACTGAACTAGAACTGAACTAGAACTGAACTAAACTGAACTAGAACTGAACTAGAACTGAACTAGAACTGAACTAGAACTGAACTAGAACTGAACTAGAACTGAACTAGAACTGAACTAGAACTGAACTAGAACTGAACTAGAACTGAACTAGAACTGAACTAGAACTGAACTAGAACTGAACTAGAACTGAACTAGAACTGAACTAGAACTGAACTAGAACTGAACTAGAACTGAACTAGAACTGAACTAGAACTGAACTAGAACTGAACTAGAACTGAACTAGAACTGAACTAGAACTGAACTAGAACTGAACTAGAACTGAACTAGAACTGAACTAGAACTGAACTAGAACTGAACTAGAACTGAACTAGAACTGAACTAGAACTGAACTAGAACTGAACTAGAAACTGAACTAGAACTGAACTAGAACTGAACTAGAACTGAACTAGAACTGAACTAGAACTGAACTAGAACTGGACTAGAACTGAACTAGAACTGAACTAGAACTGAACTAGAACTGAACTAGAACTGAACTAGAACTGAACTAGAACTGAACTAGAACTGGACTAGAACTGAACTAGAACTGAACTAGAACTGAACTAGAACTGAACTAGAACTGAACTAGAACTGAACTAGAACTGAACTAGAACTGAACTAGAACTGAACTAGAACTGAACTAGAACTGAACTAGAACTGAACTAGAACTGAACTAGAACTGAACTAGAACTGAACTAGAACTGAACTAGAACTGAACTGAACTAGAACTGAACTGAACTAGAAGTGAACTAGAACTGGACTAGAACTGAACTAGAACTGAACTAGAACTGAACTAGAACTGAACTAGAACTGAACTAGAACTGAACTAGAACTGAACTAGAACTGAACTAGAACTGAACTAGAACTGAACTAGAACTGAACTAGAACTGAACTAGAACTGAACTAGAACTGAACTAGAACTGAACTAGAACTGAACTAGAACTGAACTAGAACTGAACTAGAACTGAACTAGAACTGAACTAGAACTGAACTAGAACTGAACTAGAACTGAACTGAACTAGAACTGAACTGAACTAGAAGTGAACTAGAACTGGACTAGAACTGAACTAGAACTGAACTAGAACTGAACTAGAACTGAACTAGAACTGAACTAGAACTGAACTAGAACTGAACTAGAACTGAACTAGAACTGAACTAGAACTGAACTAGAACTGAACTAGAACTGAACTAGAACTGAACTAGAACTGAACTAGAACTGAACTAGAACTGAACTAGAACTGAACTAGAACTGATAATTTTTATGTGTTTTTATGTGCTTGGAGAAGAAACATCACTGATACTTTTTCTATATAAAAATTCTATCTGTGATAGTTTTTAATTTTTCTATAACAAGGTGATGAATTTTCAAAGAAACTTTTTATGAGAAATAGTCTTTCTTCAGAAAAACCATTTCTATCAATCCCCTTAGCATTATTTCTCTGACCCTTTTTTTCAATAAAAAGAAAGAAATAAAGAAAAAAGTAGCTGTGACTAAAAATAGAAGTCAACATAAAAACGAAATGGGTTTTTATTTGAAAACCTTGAAATATTTACATATATTTTTGTTCTGATATAAAATGGTCTAAAATTTTACAGACTTACATATGTACATTTTAGTGACAATGGCAGACAGTTAAATAAATAAAACCACAAAAAGCTGTCCATCAATTGTTTGAAAATAGAAAAAAATGGACAAAATAATAAAAATGAACAATCAACAAAAATATTCTACTAAGTAACAACACTTTTTTATGCTAACAGAATACACAGCAGATAGAATGGGGGTTCAAAAGCATGGAGGCACTTTTGTCAACAGGGATTAAATTGATAAGCGAGTAATCGATTTTGTTACATTACATGACAATGTTAATTTGTGAAATGTGAATTTTCTAACAAAACTTAAAAGCATTTTAGCTGCATAATAATAAATTTTGAAATCTTTTTTTTTAATTTCATAGATTAAATACCAGTATAACTTCCCAATTTTCATTCGCAACTAATAACTGTGTTCGGAATGTTTGCTCGAAAAAAAAAACAAAACCGCAATATTAGATGTTGAATAAATATTTGAACAATTTTGTATATTTATTTGTTTTACAACATTTCATCTTTTGATTAAATGCTAACAGCTAGTATTAGTGCCAAATAAATGGCGTTAGAACAAATTTTTTTTTTCAAATAACAAAATAAATTTTATTTACATTTGTCAGAAATTATTCATGAAATGGCAGAAAATAAACACACACACATGAATACATACTTATATTTAAAAAAATATATAAATTTGTTAAAAAAAATGTCCAATCCTTTTAATAGTTTCGTTAGCAGATTGGTAAATATTAACATTGAATATTTTTTATAAATTACTCATCACTGATAAATCTTCTATGGGAATATTTCCACCGTAATAATATTTCAATAGAAACATTTCAATAGTGAATATTTTTCAATAGAAAAATATAATCAGTGATTTTCTACAGAAAAATATAATCAGTGAAAAAAATTTCAACCGAGGACATATTCTATAGAAACATTTCATTAGTGAAATAGCACCAGTGAACATTTTTTATAGAAAAATATCACCAGTGAAGATTTTTCTATAAAAAAATTTCATCAGTAAACGTTTTTCTATAAAAAAATTTCATCAGTGAACCTTTTTCTGTAGAAAAATTTCATCAGCGAAAACTTTTCTATAGAAAAGTATCACCAGTGAACATTTTGCTATAGAAAAATATCATCAATGAACTTTTTTCTATAGAAGAATATCATCAGTGAACATTTTTCTACAAAAAATATCATCAATGAACTTTTTTCTATAGAAGAAAATCATCAGTGAACCTTTTCCTATAGAAAAATGTCTTCAATTAACATTTTTCTATAGAAAAATATTATTAATGAACATATTTCTATAGCAAAATATCATTAATGAACATTTTTCTATAGAAAAATATCATCAATGAAAGTTTTTCTATAAAAAATATCATCAGTGACAATTTTTCTATAGAAGAATATCATCAGTGAACATTTTTCTATAGAAAAAAATCATCAGTGAACATTTTTCTATAGAAAAAAATCATCAGCGAACATTTTTCTATAGAAAATAATGTTCATTTTTTAACATTTTTCTTTAGAAAAATATAATTTCTGAAAATTTTTCTATAAAAAATATCACCACTGAATATTTTTCTATAGAAAAATATCATCAGTGACCATTTTTCTATAAAAAAAATATCATCAGTGACCATTTTTCTTTAGATAAATATCATCAGTGACTATTTTTCTATAGAAAAATATCATCAATGAACATTTTCTATAGAAAAATATCAACAGTGAACATTTTTATATAGAAAAATATCATCAGTGAACATTTTTCTATAGAAATCTATGACCTATGAACATTTTTCTATAGAAAAATATTATCAGCGAACATTTTTCTATAACAAAATTTCATCAGTGAACATTTTTCTATAGAAAAATATAATCAATGAACATTTTTCTACAGAAAAATATCATCAGCGAAAATTTTCTATAGAATAGTATCATCAGTGAACATTTTGCTATAGAAAAATATCATCAATGAACTTGTTTCTATAGAAGAATATCATTAGTGAACATTTTCCTATAGAAAAATATCATCAATGAACATTTTTTTATAGAAAAATATTATCAATGAACATATTTCTATATAAAAATACCATCAATGAAAATTTTTCTATAGAAAAATATCATCAATGAACATTTTCTATAGGAAAATATCATCAGTGAACGTTTTTCTATAGAAAAATATCATCAGTGAACATTTTTCAATGGAAAAATATCATCAATGAACATTTTTTATAGAAGAATATCATATCATTAGTGAACATTTTGCTATAGAAAAACATAATGAACTTTTTCTATAGAAAAATATAATTAGTGAACATTTTTATATAGAAAAATATCATCAGTGAACATTTTCTTTAGAAAATATCATCAGTGACCATTTTTCTATAGAAAAATATCATCAATGAACTTTTCTCTATAGAAGAATATCATCAGTGAACATTTTTCTATAGAAAAATATCATCAGTGAACATTTTTCTATAGAAAAATATTGTCAATGAACATATTTCTATATAAAAATACCATCAATGAAAAATTTTCTATAAAAAATATCATTAGTGAACATTTTTCTATTGAAAAATACATCAATGAACATTTTTCTATAAGAAAATATCATTAGTGAACATTTTTCTATGAAAAAATATCATCAGTAAACATTTTTCTACAGAAAAATATCATAAGTGAAAATTTGTCTATAGAAAAATATCATCAGTGAACATTCTCTTTTAGAAAAATTTGATTAGTGAAAAATTTTTTATAGAAAAATATCATCAGTGAACATTTTTCTATAGAAAAATATCATCAGTGAACATTTTTCTATAGAAAAATATCATCAGTGAACATTTTTCTATAGAAAAATATCATCAGTGAATATTTTCTACAGAAAAATTTCATCAGTGAACATTTTTCTATAGCAAAATATCATCAGTGAACATTTTTCTATAGAAAAATATCATCAGTGAACATTTTTCTACAGAAAAATTTCATCAGTGAACACTATTCAATAGAAAATTATTATCATTCAACATTTTTCTATAGAAAAATTTCATTGAACTTGATAATTTTTTTTAAATTCGGCCGATTTTTTTATATATCACCCTATTGTAACAGACATTTCCCACTTAATTTTTTTTCTCAAAATTTTTTTATAAAATTTTGTATATTTTATTTTAATTACAGCAAACAACAACAACACAACTAAAACTGCAGTGTAATTTAATTGAAAAACACGTCAAACCTTCAACATCAATATGTTAGAGTATTTGCAACAGCATTGAGTATATACACGAACTTGCAACACTGACGGCAACAGCACTATCTCGGTAATAATGAAAATATGAATAAAATAATTTTATAAAAATATTTAACAAAAGAGTTAAAGGAAAACAAGGAAAATAATTATAATTAAAATGTAAAATTATAATAAAGATAAGTGAGTGAGAAAAACAAAATAAAAAAAAAACAAAGAACTGTTTGTAATGGTTGTAAATATTAATAAAATTAATGTGCTTATTATGCAAAAATTCTGTGTAAACAAATAATGAATAAGTGAGTGTGTGTACGCAAAAAAAAAAATACCCCCCAAAAAAAGTGGAAGAAACAAAAAGGAAAATTGTACAAATAAATTTATTATAATGATGAAAAATTCACTTAAATTCATAAAAGAATAACAGCTGTTTAAAAATTCATTTACACCAAATCAACAAACAATTTCTGTCTGACTTCCTTTCTTCCCATATTACCGTATTATTTCACGTATTCTTATGAAGTACTTGTTTTGGTACACTTTGATAGAGATTTATAGCCCGCGGGAAAAGAACACACATGAAAAAAATGCTTAAGAATGACGGTAAGTTTGATAAGATATTTAATAAGAAAAAAGCAAATAAACAAGAGTATTGATATACTACTAATATAAAACATATGTACGAAAGTTCCCCAATAATTTTCCAGGTAGTCAAGGTATTCCTTTGGAATTCTTCTTTCCAACGGGGAATATTTGTGTAAAATTTCATCCCTTTAGCTCCTTTCATTCAGAACCTACAACGATTTCACACAAATAGACAGATGGACATTTCTAGATAGTCTTAGAATTTAATAAGGACCAAGAATATATGTATTTCGATGCGTTGGCAAAAGACCCTTGACTCCAAATTTAACCCAAAGCCATGAACTTTTTTTACCAGCACCCAAAAGATTTGGGTCCTCGTTGTCTTTTTTGTAAAGCTCATATGTTGCAAAGCATTTGGAATTTTAAAAAACTTCATCAAAATCGCCAAAAAAAACTTAAAAAAACTATCCTTCTATAAATTAAGCGTATACTTAATATTTTCAATATCAAAAAATCATTAACACGTATACGTACAGGTGTAGTTAAAAAAAAATCAGTGCAATTTTACAATAAAAAAAATTTCCACTTGAAATGAAAAAAATTAAGAAAACATTTTTTTTGATCAAAATCGTAAAAAAACTTAAAAAGCTATCCTTCTATAAATTAGTCGAATACTTGATATTTTCAATATCAAAAAATCAGTAACACGTATACGTACAGATGTCATTACGAAATCATAGCAATTGTACAATGAAAAAATTAAGGTAAAGTGTTTTTTTTTATTTTGAGGCCCGTTAACAGCAACTCCGGTTATCATATAACCTGTAGTTAGTTAGTTAGTTAGTTAGTTGGTTAGTTAGTTAGTTAGTTAGCTAGTTAGTTAGTTAGTTAGTTAGTTAGTTAGTTAGTTAGTTAGTTAATTAGTTAGTTAGTTAGTTAGTTAGTAGTTAGTTAGTTAGTTAGTTAGTTAGTTAGTTAGTTAGTTTTAGTTAGTTAGTTAGTTAGTTAGTTAGTTAGTTAGTTAGTAGTAGTTAGTTAGTAGTTAGTTAGTTAGTTAGTTAGTTAGTTAGTTAGTAGTAGTAGTTAGTTAGTTAGTTAGTTAGTTAGTTAGTTAGTTAGTTAGTTAGTTAGTTAGTTTTAGTTAGTTAGTTAGTTAGTAGTTAGTTAGTTAGTAGTTAGTTAGTTAGTTAGTTAGTTAGTTAGTTAGTTGGTAGTTAGTTAGTTAGTAGTTAGAGTTAGTTAGTTAGTTAGTTAGTTAGTTAGTTAGTTAGTTAGTAGTTAGTTAGTAGTTAGTTAGTTAGTAGTTAGTTAGTTAGTTAGTTAGTTAGTTAGTTAGTTAGTTAGTTAGTTAGTTAGTAGTTAGTTAGTTAGTTAGTTAGTTTAGTTAGTTAGTAGTTAGTTAGTTTTAGTTAGTAGTTAGTTAGTTAGTTAGTTAGTTAGTTAGTAGTTAGTTAGTTAGTTAGTAGTTAGTTAGTTAGTAGGTTAGTTAGTTAGTTAGTTAGTTAGTTAGTTAGTTAGTTAGTTAGTTAGTAGTTAGTTAGGTAGTTAGTAGTTAGTTAGTTAGTTAGTTAGTGTAGTTAGTTAGTTAGTTAGTTAGTTAGTTAGTTAGTTAGTTAGTTAGTTAGTTAGTTAGTTAGTTAGTTAGTAGTTAGAGTTAGTTAGTTAGTTAGTTAGTTAGTTAGTTAGTTAGTTAGTTAGTTAGTTAGTTAGTTAGTGTTAGTTAGTTAGTTAGTTAGTTAGTTAGTTAGTTAGTTAGTTAGTAGTAGTTAGTAGTTAGTTAGTTAGTAGTTAGTTAGTTAGTTAGAGTTAGTTAGTTAGTTAGTTAGTTAGTTAGTAGTAGTTAGTTAGTAGTAGTTAGTTAGTTAGTTAGTTAGTTAGTTAGTAGTTAGTTAGTTAGTTAGTTAGTTAGTTAGTTAGTAGTTAGTTAGAGGTAGTTAGTTAGTTAGTTAGTTAGTTAGTTAGTTAGTTAGTTAGTTAGTTAGTTAGTTAGTTAGTTAGTTAGTTAGTTAGTTAGTTAGTTAGTTAGTTAGTTAGTTAGTTAGTTAGTTAGTTAGTTAGTTAGTTAGTTAGTTAGTTAGTTAGTTAGTTAGTTAGTTAGTTAGTAGTTAGTTAGTTAGTTAGTTAGTTAGTTAGTTAGTTAGTTAGTTAGTTAGTAGTTAGTTAGTTAGTTAGTTAGTTAGTTAGTTAGTAGTTAGTTAGTTAGTAGTTAGTTAGTTAGTTAGTTAGTTAGTTAGTTAGTTAGTTAGTTAGTTAGTTAGTTAGTTAGTTAGTTAGTTAGTTAGTTAGTTAGTTAGTTAGTTAGTTAGTTAGTTAGTTAGTTAGTTAGTTAGTTAGTTAGTTAGTTAGTTAGTTAGTTAGTTAGTTAGTTAGTTAGTTAGTTAGTTAGTAGTTAGTAGTTAGTTAGTTAGTTAGTTAGTTAGTTAGTTAGTTAGTTAGTTAGTTAGTTAGTTAGTTAGTTAGTTAGTTAGTTAGTTAGTTAGTTAGTAGTTAGTTTTTAAGGTCATGCTTAGTTTTGATCTATGCATTCCTATTTGAGTAAGAAGGAACCTCCCAGACCTGTAGGGGCAAACGTTCATATATTGTCGGTAAAAGTTTCATGTAGGCAAAGTTTTGAATATTCGCTTTCTTTTATCTTAAAAAACAAATTTTAAGACAAGTATTAATTCTTTAAAAATATACTTGAAATACGAAAAATATTTTTTAAAAAGACTTTGAAGGCTTTGTAAAGATTACATGTTAAGATCAAAAGTAGATAAAAGTCTGTACATATGGATGTTATAGAAAGTTTGTATGCCTTCGAGGGGATTAGTAACAAAGACCGGGTGTAGTGATTGCTTATTTGTGACTAAATACTTTTCTGTCGCAGCAGTAGATTTAAAACAACCAGCCACAATTCGAAATAGAGTTAGCATTTTGAAAAGGGACACTTTTTAGAATTGAAAATGGTATTTGGTTTTTATCCGATCGTTATTTTAAAGAAGTTTATATTTGCACATTATATGGACAAGACAATCGTCTAATGTATGGGCTAGTAAATTGAGTAGACTGGACCATTTAGGGTATCAGACAATCGGCTTTTACTTTTTTTTTACATATTTCTTATAATTTTTCTGTTTGCTATTTTTAATTAATTTCATTTTCTTTAAGGCATATGATTTTTATTATTTTTATAGCTGTTTCTTATAAATTCTCTTTTGAACTTTTATTTTATAGGCCTTTCTTTTTTTTTGGAATTTAACAATAATAATAATAATAATAAGCATATACATATGTATGTGTTTATGTAAGTCTGTATTTGTGTGTATTTATAAATGTTGTAAATGAATGTTAATAATATTTTCTTTATGTACTTTCTACATAAGTATTTTTTCGTTTTTTTTTTATTGTTTTTATTATTATTTAATATTCACAAAGTGTTTTCTTAATTCTCAGCATATGTTATTCATAATTTCCTTTGCTTTTATTACTTAATTTTGTAGTTGTTTAGCTTTTCTCATTTATTTTGTTTAACTTACATACATACAGGATATATCCACAATCACAAAGTCAGGGTGTTATTATGATTTACTAATACCATTGGCAATAGAACAAGCTATTCTAACATGATCTTGCTGCTTGTTTAAAGAAATTTTTGATATCCTGGGACCAGTTTTACCAAATTAAGTTTAAATACTACTTATCCGCCCTTGCAGAAAACGTATTATTTAAACTTACTTTTTGTATACGATTCAACCAGTACCAAATATAATGTGTTTCTTACTTATGTTTTCCAACAATTTTGCTTTTGCTTTTTCCGAGATTTTTAATATTTTTTAAACAGATTTCAGCTACATATATGAGTGTCAGAGAAAATATGTCAGTTTATATTAAAGTTTTATTTTGTTTAGTTTTTTTTTCTGATTCTTTTCATATCCTATAATATTATCGATTACAGCTATTTACGCATGCATTCAGTGGAATCTTCTAGTATATAAAGTGCTGGAAAATTGTATTGAGAATAAACACTTGAAGCTTTTAACTTGAATTCACAATAGATTGCAGGAATTTGTTGCAGCAGCAAACACGTTTAGATATTACGTTGGGGATTCATGTGAAACTACACATAGAGGTATAGAAGAGTAGAATATGGTTACATCAATCATTCTTCCAACTAGTTCATTGACTAGTCTATAGGGACTAGACTATATGTAGACTATAGACAAGATTATAGACTAGACTATAGACTAGACTGTAGACTAAACTATAGACTAGACTATAGACTAGACTATAGACTAGACTATAGACTAGACTATAGACTAGACTATAGACTAGACTATAGACTAGACTATAGACTAGACTATAGACTAGACTATAGACTAGACTATAGACTAGACTATAGACTAGACTATAGACTAGACTATAGACTAGACTATAGACTAGACTATAGACTAGACTATAGACTAGACTATAGACTAGACTATACTAGACTATAGACTAGACTCTAGACTAGACTATAGACTAGACTATTAGACTAGACTATAGACTAGACTATAGACTAGACTATAGACTAGACTATAGACTAGACTATAGACTAGACTATAGACTAGACTATAGACTAGACTATAGACTAGACTATAGACTAGACTATAGACTAGACTATAGACTAGACTATAGACTAGACTATAGACTAGACTATAGACTAGACTATAGACTAGACTATAGACTAGACTATAGACTAGACTATAGACTAGACTATAGACTAGACTATAGACTAGACTATAGACTAGACTATAGACTAGACTATAGACTAGACTATAGACTAGACTATAGACTAGACTATAGACTAGACTATAGACTAGACTATAGACTAGACTATAGACTAGACTATAGACTAGACTATAGACTAGACTATAGACTAGACCTATAGACTAGACTATAGACTAGACTATAGACTACTATAGACTAGACTATAGACTAGACTATAGACTAGACTGTAGACTAGACTATAGACTAGACTATAGACTAGACTATAGACTAGACTATAGACTAGACTATAGACCAGACTATAGACCAGACTATAGTCTAGTCTATAGACTAGACTATAGACTAGACTGTAGACTAGACTGTAGACTAGACTGTAGACTAGACTATAGACTAGACTATAGACTAGACTATAGACTAGACTATAGACTAGACTATAGACTAGACTATAGACTAGACTATAGACTAGACTATAGACTAGACTATAGACTAGACTATAGACTAGACTGTAGACTAGACTGTAGACTAGACTATAGACTAGACTATAGACTAGACTGTAGACTAGACTGTAGACTAGACTATAGACTAGACTATAGACTAGACTATAGACTAGACTATAGACTAGACTATAGACTAGACTATAGACTAGTCTATAGACTAGACTATAGACTAGACTATAGACTAGACTAGACTAGACTAGACTATAGACTAGACTATAGACTAGACTATAGACTAGACTATAGACTGGACTAGACTAGACTATAGACTAGACTATAGACTAGACTATAGACTAGACTATAGACTAGACTATAGACTAGACTATAGACTAGACTATAGACTAGACTATAGACTAGACTATAGACTAGACTATAGACTAGACTATAGAGTAGACTATAGACTAGACTATAGACTAGACTATAGACTAGACTATAGACTAGACTATAGACTAGACTATAGACTAGACTATAGACTAGACTTATTAACTAATCTAATTACTACTCTAGTCTATGAACCAATTTATTGCCTATAGTCTATGGATTAATATATCGAATAGTCCATCGGCTAGTCAATGTATTGGTCTTTTAACTAGTCTATTGAGTAGTCTATTGACTATTATTTTTCCCAAAAAAAAACTTCAAATTTACAAGTTTCGTGATTTACCCCCACATAGGGTAACACAAGGTGACCGCAACTAGGTGGACCCATGTGATCCTCCCATGATTGATTGAGTGGCTACCATTCTTACTTAAACCTAAACCTACCGCCATATTAAAATATTTGATCTAATTGAGCTAGAATTTCCTGCATAGAATCAAATTTAATTTCTTTCTGTGTATTTTTTGCAGAGAATATATAGAAAGGAATCTTGTGATGGTTTATTTTAAATAGGTCAGCTGGATTTGACAAGATTTCATATTGTAAGACAGTGTGGTATTATTAAAGAACAAATCATGCTTTATTTTATAAGTAAGACAACTTATAAAACTATAGATATATGCCTGATAGTATTGGCCTAAAGAATCTAAACAATCATTATTGTTCACTTTGAAAGCACATTCTATCACGCTGTTTTAGTATAAAGAAATTATAATCCCCATATTCATAAATTCTTAATAAAGTTATTGATGGTTTATTGTAGGAATTTGGTATAGATTAATTAATATTTTTTTGATGAAGGTAAGTCTTAATATAATGGAAACGCCTTATGTGTTTTCTAAATCAAAGATAGGAAATCATATGCATGGATGCATCATGCACTTCTCCTTATATCTATATAATGTCTTAGTTTGTTTGTGGTAACATGTTTGCACTGGATAGTGTATTGATTAGGGTGCTTCCGTTAATTTCCTTTAGCTGTTCATGAAGCGTCATTCAAGTTGAATTGTTATAACACTGCCACAACAGATATTTCTAAGAAATAAAAGTTATTCTTATCTAGTTCTTTGGGACTTAAAAGTATTTCAAATACAATCTAGAAATAGTTTTCTACTTTTCTCCAAAAACACCTCACCCTAATAGTAATACTTACATACACCTACTACAGCAGTCATTACTCCTAACACTTTGTGTGACAAACAATACGTAAACGCCTTAAAAATCCACAAAATCCTTAATGAAAACTTATAGAAACATCGGCATCATCTTGACTATTCACTAATGAATACGTGTTTGGTTTTTGATTTTTCTTTTTCTAGTTATTATACCCTACACCAATAGAATTTAGATGGGTACTAACCTACTGGTCACCCAGTAATACAGCGATTGGACTAGACTGTTTTATCTTTAAAAACAGGTTTTTATCCTTAAAAAACAACAGTTTAACTATGTCATTCCACTACATAGGTAAATCCTTCCATAGCAAACTGTGACACTGGGGGTATGCATGCACACAGATAGTCTTATCCAATCCTTAGACCAGTTTTATGTTGAATGGCTGCTCAGTAACTGTATCAACTACATGCTAAGGAACAGTTGGATAAGCAGCGAGATATACGATATAACTATCAGGAAATGGGTATTTTGCGATACACCACAGGGTGTCATTTTGTCTCCTCTACTTGGACCTATATGCTATATAGACGATGACGTAATACTTCTAAGGAGAAAGGATCCAATTTACTTGTGTAAAATGTGGATGCTCTGAAAACACCCTTTAGCTGGTCTCAACCCAGAGGCCTCAATGTTAACCCGGTAAAGACGTAAATCTGTCTTTTCATAAGAAAGACAAAAATATCTGGGCAAGAATATACCGGTGACCGACAGAGTTAAGTACTTAGGTGTAATACTTGATCGGAAATTAAAATGGAAACACCACATAGAGGATAGGATCAACAACACACATCGCTGCTGGGCGATATGTAAGAGATCTTTAGGCATAAAATGGGGTCTTAGGCTTACTATGGCGTATAAGCTATGGGGTATTAGTGTTATTAGACCAATTGAATTGAAGCTTATGCTTCAATAATCTGCTGGATTTCTTTGGACAAAAAGTGTAATATTAAACTACTACAGGGAGTTCAGCGTATACGCTACTTGGGTAAAAGTGAGGCCATGAGTACTACGTCAACCAAGGCTCTGGAAACGTTGCTAGATATTCCACCCATTGAAACATATTTAAGATATGAAGCGGCACTTACAGCCGAATGGCTCTTAACTTTAGGCAAACTGGCCAAAAGCGGTTATGGAACACGTCATCAATGTATACTGGACACATTGGAAGGCTATACACAATTATGGGACATGTTCGATTGCATACCAGGCACAGAATATGGCGGAAACTTTGAAACACTGATTCCAGATAGAATGTCTTGGTCAAGCGTAATATTATTATGGCAAATACATGTAGGAATTCGTTGCTCTAAGGTGGGCTTGGGATTCTATATTGAAGACCCTGGAACAGAAATGTATCACCGTTTACCTAATCACAACACAAGCATCCAGGCAGAAGTAAGAGCAACAATGAAATGTGTAAATTGGATTCGAATAAATATGGCGCCCACAGGGCTTAACATATTTACCGACAGCCCGAAGGAAATTATTATCTTTCAACGTTTAGAAACTCAGTGTTCGTAAAGAACTTTTTTTCTTCAAACACCGCTGTAGGTTATTCTATGGTCAGTCATGCATAACATTTCTTACTTGTTTAATATTTTCTTTTTGTGTTTCCCACAAAACTTCTCATTTAGCTATACATAGTCTTCCAGCAAGACTTTTGATGATAGAGTCAACAAAATGAAAATAATTTGCATACTATCTTGTGGTATTTTATGAAATTTTACTACAATTTTGTAGGAATGAAATAGAACAGGAATCTGTTAAAAACAAACACAAAGTTCAAGGTATGAATATTGATTATAGACTTATGTTTGAAGACGGTAAAAACTACATAGATGATGAGAGACTTCTAGGCAAACAGCAGAGTAAAAAACTGATACGTTTATCACACGTGCAAGTAAAATGTTTTAATTAGAAAAAATCTTTCACAATTCTTTGCTCACATGAATTAAAAAATGTTTAATTTTCAAGTTTGTGATTGAAAAAGGACTAGATCGATGGTATAATCAGTCAAGTCCGATAGTTTTTTTAAGCAGGAAAAGTTTTAACTGATTTTGCTGATTTTCTGTAAACCACATTTGTATGATTATGATGATAATTATAAAATTAAATAAAAATTTCATGAAAATTACCGAGCCCATCTGTGTTATTGTATTAACACAATTATATGAAACCCTTACCCTCAATTATTAAATTACATAAATATAATAATTGAAATGTTTGTAGTGATAAATTAAAATATTAAAAAAAAATGACAAATTATATACATTATGTGGTAACAGCCAACCAACCTCTCACACATTGATACGGTTTTTGTTACGAAATTTGTGGTCTTTTGAAAATGATAAACATATATGATTTGCTGAAAATTTTCTTACTTTTTATGAATATACACAGATTCTTTAAAACTAATATCTTATTAGACATTTAAATTTTTTTTTTAGAAAAATATTTCAGAATTTCAATATCTACTCATAGTTTGTATGCATATTCATATTTTACTTATAATTAACATATTTAACATAGGTACCCTTCTTAGTTGTTTATTTTATATCTATCATGCTAGAGAAAAGTCAAAACCGGTAAAGAGAGTAACAAAAGCAAATTACATATCTACATACACGTACCCACTATGTATGTGCGTATAATTGTGTAATGATCAACATAGGAAAAAAATTAAAAAAATTTGCATGCACTTTTTGTCTTTTTTTTGCATTAAGTTATTAATTGGTATTTCCAATGCCTTTTAATTCTCCTTGTAAAATTCAATAATTCTGCTGCGTAATTTATTTTACAGCATACCACATTATGCAAATTTTAATCTCTGTTCATTCTTATAGTGATCTCATTAAAGTAAAGAACCTTAATCGGAACTTTAAACGTCTTTCAAAGTGAAACTAAATTTTATTAATTGTGAAATCAAAAGTGACCAAAATTATATAACTTGGACAATTTGCTCCATTAACGCTAGAATCGTTGAAAACTGGTGAATTTTTAATAACTAGAGAAAAAAAAAAATTATACAAATCCACGATTAATTTAAGAAGGTAAGAAAATTGTCCCATTTGTACCAAGAGGCTTCTCACCCAACTTGGCAATTTGTTTCCTTTAAGATCCATTAACCACATGGTAGTATTCTGCGCAAATTCAGCGCAGTTCAAGAACACCTTTCTGGAATTCTGCCCTACCAATCTATTCACATATTTTGCCACGAGGGTCTATTATATCGGGCATGAATTACACGTGGACCGAGACATGTGATCAACCCACATAATTACATCATAAACTTGATATACACAGCACAAGTTCTACCAGATTACGTAACGTCTTAACCACATTTTTGTTCCTTAAACCTATCCAAATAATTTAAAACATTACACCAGACATACTATATAAAATTAATTCAAATACCTAAAACATTTACTAAAAAAGAAAATCACCTAAATCGAACCTAAAATCCTAAAATAGAGGCTAATTTACTATTACTTAATTACCTAATTGCATAAAATCAAATATATACTAGAATTATAGAACCTACAATTATCTAAAAACTGAGCTAAACTGGAATTTCAAATAGTTTGCTAAAATTGATTAGGAAATGTTCATTAAATAATCTGATTATTAACTCTAAAGTTTTAACTATTTTCATTATATAAAAGTTGAGTAGGATGTAGTCCATTAAAATTCTTAACATCTCATTACAAGTTCTAATAATAATATAAGAATAGCTTATTATGAAATATTAGAATAATCTACAAAATTACAACAATTAGAATAATATAAATTATTAAATTTCTCATTAAAACCATTTCAATATACTAAGTGTTAAATATTATGAACTTTTAAATCTAAGAGAAGTACAACAAACAATTTTTAAAATTCTAGATATAATCATTTATAAATTTTGAATTATCTACTTAAAACTATATGAATCTATCTAAAATAATTAAATCATACTTATAAATTTTCTAAAATATTAATTTATCAATGAATTTCATTTAAAGCTGATAAAATTATTAAAATTAACAAAATGTACTTATATTTAACTTAAATTTAAAAACTACAAAAATGTTATCATATTATTACTAACATTTTACATCTGGTGTAAAATAAGCCATGTAGTATTATTATCTTTTACTTTTACTATTTTTTTTATTAATGATTCTCGTATTCTAAATTTAGCATATACTTTTCATTCATAATCTTCATTTACAAAAGGCAGAATTTAACAACAACAAAAACAACCCGCATTGACTGCTGGGCCCAACAAATCAATCGACGTGGAGTAAATTTCATTCATCAATTGCTCTCATTCATGTTTTTGTAAGTGATGATCATATTTTAATTTTGTTTCTATTCCTTTTATTTAACTCTCATTATTATTATAAGTCAGTCCGTTTCAATTTTGTTTCTCTGTCCGAAATAAGAATGTAATAAGCAATTATCAATATTTACAATTTTTAGTATGCTCTGTACAATAACTGAGTATAGATCATATAATATAAAGTATGTATGAATTTATCACATATTCCCTTTTATCTTTGCTAAATAAATTTTGCGTAATTTTGTAATTATATTAAAATGAAACACTAAAGAATTTTTTTTATAAGGGAAAGATAACCATCATGAAAATGCGTATGTAAGTAAATAATTATGTCAATATAGGGACAGATAGCAAACTATAGGGTAGTAGATCTGTCATAGGCGTCTGATAATATTCAGTTGGGAGGGAAAATTTTACCCTAAGTGGTTTACCATCTTGCCACACAGTTTTGAATTATTTTCATATTATTCCTCGTTCTTTTCATTTGAAATTTTGCATACTCTATGGTATGAAGAGTATGTTATATGCTTACGCGTTAGATACATGGGTTGGGACCAACGTACCTTTGATGGAGCTAGCTGGAAATCTTTTTACATACCCCTTAACCAATGTTTTGAACGGTTATTTCAAAGTTTAATAGATTGTCAATTTTTATTATTCGAGTATCTAATCGGCGCGTAACATATATGGCGCCCAACGAAAGGAGCTTGTTTAAACAGAATATAATTTTCAAAACTAATTGTATTTATTATACATTAAAACGTTATGTTTATTGTTGGTTTACGATATTGAATTTGTTATAATAAGTTTCACCAAAAGTCTAATCTCTGTACGTAAGTCATAATTTGTTTCCAATTTTATATGATTGTCAAATCTATTTGCGACGTATTGTAGTTTGGTCTTGTACATTTTACCAACATGTATAATAATTGTTGTTATTTCAAATAGTCCAAGTTTAAGAAGATTATTATTTTCTAACTTCGTTGCATTGAAATAGTGATTTAGCGTTTTCAAGTCCATTTTAGTTCTTTAGTTATGAGATCTTTTATGTTGCGGATAACATTTATTTCACCAAATAAAATTGCATAAATTTTGTTTTATTAGAGAGTTTGTCCATATTAACTGATATAAAAGTTAAAATGTTGCACTTTCTTTTGCTTGACATAATTTTTATTTATTGACATTTCATATGGCTTATCTTTCCCTTATAAATATAACTTATGAAATTTGCATAAAAGAATATTTACTTATTTACTAAAAGAATATATATATATATAGTTACTATTAAAAGTATTTTACTCCATTTACTTACATACATTTATCAAATATACATATTTAATAACAAACATAATTTTTCATATTTGTCTATAAACTTGGGAAAGAGAGTTACTCTTTCTTTGAAAATAAACACTTTTTTGTTACTAATCTGAAAATATAAACAAACTTGTTGTTAATAACTGTTTAGCTTTGTTTCTAAAATATAATTTATTCGTAATGAATACAAGAAACTCTGCACGAGGTTCCCTAAATAGTTCTTTAAATAGAAGTCGTGGTACTCGGAGGTTATCAGCTTCCCGCAATAATATCCCTATTGAGTTAGAAGATAGTAATAACAGTAGAACATCTAAAGTAGTACACTCTCCCCCTGTTACAACTCCTAGTAACGTACCACGAACTGAAAGCTCGAATAGTCTACCTTCGCAAACACTTTTCCCGGACATCCAAGTTATGGAAAATCAGAACGTCTCTCAAGCATTCGTACCATCTAATGGTAGAGATTCTATTTCAGCATCGAATCCAAATATTGCTATAAATCTCCCATTAGATATGCCAACAAACCAGTGCGACAATAATCCTACAGTTTCCAATCAAAATGCTGGTTCCTCTTTAGATACTCTCATGGTTCTAATGGAACAAACAATGAGGACTACTAGAGAAGAATTTCGCCGCGAACTAAATTCAATTAGAGACAGCATATCTCAGATTGGATCTGTTAATATACCTAATACTAACAGACCGGAATTTTTACCTTTCTTGCCCAATATGAATACACCTAGTGTAAACACCAATCAGACTGTAAATGAACAACAAAACTCACTTTTAGTAACCGGAAATGTCGTAAAGTTAGAGAAATGGAAGATTTCATTTGACGGAACAGGCTCCGTGTCCGACTTCCTGTTCAAAGTTGAAACACTTTCAACGAGGTCAAAATGCTCAGATGAGCATTTGTTATCGAACTTCCATGTTCTACTGACAGGGAAAGCCGAACAATGGTATTGGCTTTTCACAAGGCAAAACCAAACTGTGACTTATCCATTACTGCGCCATGCCTTGACAAAAGAATTCGGTCACATAGAATCCGATCATGAGGTCATACTCAAAATTTCATTACGTAAACAACTTTTTAAAGAAAGTTATGATGATTATCATAACTCAATCGTTACAATGAATTTGAGACTACAAAATCCGTTACCGGATACCACTTTAATAGACATTATTAAACGTAACTTGAACCATAATTTACGATTTTTGTTATTTAATACTGAATCTCGTGATTTAAACGAATTCAGGGATACTGCTAGAAAAGCAGAAAAGGTTCTAAAAGATTCGAAATATCAAAACCCAGCTAATAACCAATCTCGCAATGTAAATGAAATTGAAGTTTCACCCTCAGAAACCAGTGACTTAGATGAAATAGATCCCCAAATAGAAGCTTTGAAGTTTCCCAGAAAAACCAATAAATATGATTTTTCCAATATACAATGTTGGAATTGTATGGCTTTTGGTCATTCATATATTTATTGTTCAAAACCAATTGAAGAACCATTTTGCTTCAAATGTGGACATAAAGGAATTTTAACCCCTAAATGTCCCAACAAACATGGTTCACAGGGAAACCAGAAAATGGGCGATTTGGCTACCGGGGACAATCGTCCACCCCTACAAACCCCGAGTTTGCTTTAGATTCCGAAAGGAACATAAATAATTTTCCTTCTATCGATTTTCCTAATGTATCCAACCCTAGTTATTCTCATATTTCACAGACAAACAAACCTGTTCAAGTTCAAACGCTTCTCAGTAAGAATTCAGAATTGTACAAGAAATCATTCAACAGAATTATAAAGTGTAGATTACGTTTTAAAAGACGAAAGACTTTTCGGAAGTTGTTAGAGTCAACTGTTCTTCAAGGCGATGATGACAGGCCATTTGCAAAGGTTACGATTTTCGAAGAATCTTTAGTAGGTTTACTTGACTCTGGTGCAAATGTATCCGTTTTAGGCCAAAATTGTTTGTCGTTTTTAGAACGTAATAAGGTTTCATTTACAAAACTTAATTCATCAGTCTCTACTGCCAGTGGAGCAAAGCAAACTGTTGTTGGTTATTGTTTCTTACCTATTCTGTTTAAAGGTGTAGTTAAAAACATAAAATTTTATCTAGTACCATCTCTAAAACAACAAGCCTACTTTGGGATAGATTTTTGGCGAGAGTTCGCTATAGCATCCGAACTTATTACCCCAATTTGTAATTCAATATCTGAGATTTCTAATGACTGTAATGATACAAATTTTGATACAAAATTCCATAATTTGACCCCTGAACAAAAATTATTGCTTGAGCAAACGATTATAAAGTTTCCTTCTTATGAGAGATTAGGACTAGGATGTACCAATTTATTGGAACATCACATAGATACCGGCGACGCCGTACCTATTAAAAGTAAGCATTATCCCCTCTCTCCTCCTCGCCAAGAAGAAGCTTACAAAGAAATTGATCGTTTGCTACGCATGGGTGTGAT
The DNA here is from genome assembly GCF_015586225.1 of Lucilia sericata. NCBI lineage: Eukaryota > Metazoa > Arthropoda > Insecta > Diptera > Calliphoridae > Lucilia > Lucilia sericata. The sequence continues at coordinate 60,522 of NW_023995569.1, read as the reverse complement.
CGAAGAGTCTAACTCGCCCTGGTGTTCTCCTGCTGTCCTAGTTAGGAAACCAGGAAAAGTACGGCTGTGTATAGACTCCAGGAAATTGAATTCTGTAACGAAGAAGGATTCATACCCATTGCCGCATATTAACGGTTTGCTTAGCAGGTTAAAAGATACCTTTTTTATCAGTGGCATAGACTTGAAAGATGCTTTTCTTCAAATCCCTCTTTCAGAATCATCCAGAGAGAAAACTGCTTTTGCCATACCGGGGAAACCCCTTTATCATTATAAATTTATGCCATTTGGGCTTTGTAATGGGCCTCAGACCATGAGTCGACTCATGGACAAAGTAGTCCCATCGCGCTTCAGGGAAAATGTATTCATATATTTGGATGACTTGCTGGTATGCAGTCCAGATTTTGAATCTCATATGAATCTTTTGTCTGAAGTCGCTGAATGTATAAAAAAGGCAAAGTTAACCATTAACGTTGGCAAAAGCAAGTTTTGTCAAAAAGAAATAAAATATCTTGGTTACATTGTTGGCAATGGGTGTCTTAAAGTTGACCCTGATAAGGTAAAATCAATCGAGGAATTCCCTATGCCTAAAACCCCTAAGCAGATCCGTCGCTTTATTGGAATGGCAAATTGGTATAGGTCATTCATTAATAACTTCGCTGACCTTGCCAGTCCCCTAACTGATTGTCTTAAGAAATCGCAGAAATCATTTACCCTTACTGATGCAGCTAAGGACTCATTTAATAGACTTAAAACAGCCTTGTCCTCAGCCCCCGTTTTGGCCCAGCCCAATTTCAGCAAAGAATTTATTATTCAGTGCGATGCGTCCAAAACTGGTGTTGGTGGAGTTTTGTTCCAATGTGATGAAGAGGGCAAAGAACACCCAATTGCCTACGTTTCTAAGAAAATCAACAAATCACAAAAAAACTACACGGTGACAGAACTCGAATGTATGGCAGCTGTTATTTGCGTTAACAAATTTCGTCCATATATAGATGGTTTGCCCTTCAAGATAATTACGGACCACGCTTCACTCCGGTGGCTAATGTCCCAAAAGGACCTTAACGGCCGTTTAGCTCGCTGGAGCCTAAAGTTACAGGGTTACGATTTTAAAATTGAGCACAGGAAGGGCTCAATGAATGTGGTCCCCGATTGTTTATCCAGAATGGATGTTGAAGAAGTGGATTTATCTAATATGCAATTTGAAATTGATTTGTCATCACCAAACTTTAGCGAAGACGATTATAATAAACTTAAAACATCTATTGAAGAAAACAAGGACTCGTTACCCGACTTATATATTTCAGGGAACTTAATTTTAAAACGTGTTACATTTAGGCAGGGCATAGAAAATGAAGAACACAGTCTTTGGCGGCTCTGGATACCCAAATCACTTACCCAGACCGTTATTAAGTTATGTCATGATTCGGAAAATTCGTGTCATGGTGGGTTTTCCAAAACTCTATACAGAATTCGCCAAAAATATTTCTGGCCCACCATGGTAAATGACGTAAAATCATATATAAGGAATTGTGATGTTTGTAAATGTGTGAAATCAGATAACAAGATTTCTAGGCCTGTAATGGGAAATCAGTTCATAACCAATAGACCTTTCGAAAGGTTTTATTGTGATTTCCTTGGTCCATATCCTCATTCTAAGACCATGAATTCAATGATTTTCATATGCCTTGATCACTTTACCAAATTCATTTTCCTTAAGGCACTTAAAACGGCAACTTCGTCCAATGTGATATTGTTTTTCCAAACCGAAATCTTTCCAACTTTTGGAGTGCCACGATTTGTCCACAGTGACAATGGCAAGCAATTCGTGTCGAAGGAAATGTCAGATTTCTTTAAAATGTACGGAATAACGCATATAAAGACCGGATTTTACGCCCCACACTCCAACGCCTCTGAAAGGGTAAATAGAGAAATAATCACAAAAATTAGATGTTTCATGAAAGACCGTAGTGAACACCGAGACTGGGACAAATATATACCACAAATACTGAGTGTCCTTAGAAGTGATTACCACACTTCTATACAGTGTTCACCATATTTTGCCACTTTTGGACAAAATATGATACAACATGCATCAGCCTATGATATACTTGACAAATTAGAGTGTAAAACTGGGGAAGACTTTTCCATAAGAGATAACGCTGACAAATTGACCAGAATTCGTGATGATATTCAGAATAATCTCAATAAGGCACATGAAAGGTCATCGAAGAACTACAACCTCCGCAGTAGACCTATAAATTTGTCCGTGGGACAAATAGTTTACAGGAAAAATCATATATTAAGTGACCTTTCTAAACATATTAACAAAAAGTTCCTACCCAAATTTGTTAAATGTCGCATTAAAGCTAAAATAGGAACCAACTTATATGATGTTGAAGACTTGGAAAGCAAATACACAGGCAGATACCACACTTCAGATTTAAAAATATGAAATTGCCCGGCTTATCGTGGGTCGTGCCACACTTTACATTAATCGAATAATAAAAATTGTTTTTTTTTGCTTATGTAAACATACAAAAACCATTTTCCTGTTCGTCCTTAATTTGGAAAATTTTCAGACGAAACAGTTTTGATACGGTTTTTGTTACGAAATTTGTGGTCTTTTGAAAATGATAAACATATATGATTTGCTGAAAATTTTCTTACTTTTTATGAATATACACAGATTCTTTAAAACTAATATCTTATTAGACATTTAAATTTTTTTTTAGAAAAATATTTCAGAATTTCAATATCTACTCATAGTTTGTATGCATATTCATATTTTACTTATAATTAACATATTTAACATAGGTACCCTTCTTAGTTGTTTATTTTATATCTATCATGCTAGAGAAAAGTCAAAACCGGTAAAGAGAGTAACAAAAGCAAATTACATATCTACATACACGTACCCACTATGTATGTGCGTATAATTGTGTAATGATCAACATAGGAAAAAAATTAAAAAAATTTGCATGCACTTTTTGTCTTTTTTTTGCATTAAGTTATTAATTGGTATTTCCAATGCCTTTTAATTCTCCTTGTAAAATTCAATAATTCTGCTGCGTAATTTATTTTACAGCATACCACATTATGCAAATTTTAATCTCTGTTCATTCTTATAGTGATCTCATTAAAGTAAAGAACCTTAATCGGAACTTTAAACGTCTTTCAAAGTGAAACTAAATTTTATTAATTGTGAAATCAAAAGTGACCAAAATTATATAACTTGGACAATTTGCTCCATTAACGCTAGAATCGTTGAAAACTGGTGAATTTTTAATAACTAGAGAAAAAAAAAATTATACAAATCCACGATTAATTTAAGAAGGTAAGAAAATTGTCCCATTTGTACCAAGAGGCTTCTCACCCAACTTGGCAATTTGTTTCCTTTAAGATCCATTAACCACATGGTAGTATTCTGCGCAAATTCAGCGCAGTTCAAGAACACCTTTCTGGAATTCTGCCCTACCAATCTATTCACATATTTTGCCACGAGGGTCTATTATATCGGGCATGAATTACACGTGGACCGAGACATGTGATCAACCCACATAATTACATCATAAACTTGATATACACAGCACAAGTTCTACCAGATTACGTAACGTCTTAACCACATTTTTGTTCCTTAAACCTATCCAAATAATTTAAAACATTACACCAGACATACTATATAAAATTAATTCAAATACCTAAAACATTTACTAAAAAAGAAAATCACCTAAATCGAACCTAAAATCCTAAAATAGAGGCTAATTTACTATTACTTAATTACCTAATTGCATAAAATCAAATATATACTAGAATTATAGAACCTACAATTATCTAAAAACTGAGCTAAACTGGAATTTCAAATAGTTTGCTAAAATTGATTAGGAAATGTTCATTAAATAATCTGATTATTAACTCTAAAGTTTTAACTATTTTCATTATATAAAAGTTGAGTAGGATGTAGTCCATTAAAATTCTTAACATCTCATTACAAGTTCTAATAATAATATAAGAATAGCTTATTATGAAATATTAGAATAATCTACAAAATTACAACAATTAGAATAATATAAATTATTAAATTTCTCATTAAAACCATTTCAATATACTAAGTGTTAAATATTATGAACTTTTAAATCTAAGAGAAGTACAACAAACAATTTTTAAAATTCTAGATATAATCATTTATAAATTTTGAATTATCTACTTAAAACTATATGAATCTATCTAAAATAATTAAATCATACTTATAAATTTTCTAAAATATTAATTTATCAATGAATTTCATTTAAAGCTGATAAAATTATTAAAATTAACAAAATGTACTTATATTTAACTTAAATTTAAAAACTACAAAAATGTTATCATATTATTACTAACATTTTACATCTGGTGTAAAATAAGCCATGTAGTATTATTATCTTTTACTTTTACTATTTTTTTTATTAATGATTCTCGTATTCTAAATTTAGCATATACTTTTCATTCATAATCTTCATTTACAAAAGGCAGAATTTAACAACAACAAAAACAACCCGCATTGACTGCTGGGCCCAACAAATCAATCGACGTGGAGTAAATTTCATTCATCAATTGCTCTCATTCATGTTTTTGTAAGTGATGATCATATTTTAATTTTGTTTCTATTCCTTTTATTTAACTCTCATTATTATTATAAGTCAGTCCGTTTCAATTTTGTTTCTCTGTCCGAAATAAGAATGTAATAAGCAATTATCAATATTTACAATTTTTAGTATGCTCTGTACAATAACTGAGTATAGATCATATAATATAAAGTATGTATGAATTTATCACATATTCCCTTTTATCTTTGCTAAATAAATTTTGCGTAATTTTGTAATTATATTAAAATGAAACACTAAAGAATTTTTTTTATAAGGGAAAGATAACCATCATGAAAATGCGTATGTAAGTAAATAATTATGTCAATATAGGGACAGATAGCAAACTATAGGGTAGTAGATCTGTCATAGGCGTCTGATAATATTCAGTTGGGAGGGAAAATTTTACCCTAAGTGGTTTACCATCTTGCCACACAGTTTTGAATTATTTTCATATTATTCCTCGTTCTTTTCATTTGAAATTTTGCATACTCTATGGTATGAAGAGTATGTTATATGCTTACGCGTTAGATACATGGGTTGGGACCAACGTACCTTTGATGGAGCTAGCTGGAAATCTTTTTACATACCCCTTAACCAATGTTTTGAACGGTTATTTCAAAGTTTAATAGATTGTCAATTTTTATTATTCGAGTATCTAATCGGCGCGTAACAACATCTCATGAATCTTTTACCAAAATGGAAATGATAGACGAGCAACAAACACAAAATTTGTATCTACAAACATACATGTATGTTTGTATGTTTGTACATACTTCTTTACCAATCAGATGGGGTAAAATATATATAAAAAAAGACATTATTATTACATCATGTCATATGTTGTATGTCATCAGCACAACACATCAGCAACGGAATTGGAATATCATCAACATCAGCGAAAACAACAACGGGGCAATGACAGCATCAAAATCAAGTGGGGAAAAGAAATGGGAAGCAATTGTGTTGTTTATTATAATTTGTATATGGCGCCCAAAATATTATTTATATTTATTTACACGAACCCAATAAGGTGGACCGAAAACATACGTACTTCATCTATAGTTTCTTGCATTAATTGTGGACCAATCTACTAAATACGACATCAATGTTTCAACAAAAAAATCTGTTTTGTAGAAAAACTGTTAGATTAAGGTTAGGTTGTTAGGAGGTATGTATACCTATTACATCAAATCCGAAGAAATACACCTAGGCCACTATCGGGCGCTGTTGAGCGCTCCTTTTCATGGAAGAAAAATGTTTGTTGGTAAAAAAAATGATTATCTTTCAATGTTCAGAAGCTCAGTGTTCGTGAGGAATGTTATATCCGGAGTAGTATTACTCTCAAGATATTTGGATCTAACTTTAACGAATGCCTGACAGTGGCAAAGAAATGGCTCCAGAGTTTCACTGTCCTCTCAACATGCTCTACAATCCGCACGTTCTGAATCCGCACGTCCAAATTTGTATAGCAGCGTCAGTAATCCTGTGGCACATGGAAAATGTTTGTTGGTAAAAAAAAACCTTATATATTATTCACTAAATCTATTATCGGCCGATGTTCAGAAACTAAGTTTCCTGGACGTAATTCCTACGAATTTTCCAATCAGTGTTCGTGAGGGATACTATATCCGGAATAATATCACTTCCAAGATATTTGAATCTAAATTCTGCGAAAGCCTGACATTGGCTAAGAAAGTGCTCCAGAGTTTCACTGTCCTCTCTAAATGCTCTACATTCGTCTGTATCCGCACGTCCAATTTTGTATAGGTGTGCCCGTAATCCTTTCTCATTTTGAGGAGATTTCTATTATTGCTCTCATTAAGGTCACCCTTTGTGCTTCGACCCACCGTTTCGCTATTCCAAGAGGCCTTATGGGATTCACTCAACCATATTTTTAATTCAGCCTTCGTTGCGTCGAATGGTTGTGCGTTTGTCAGGTTAACTACATCGAGCTACATTCTCTTTAAAGCTAATACATTCGCCCTTTCGTTGCCGACTACTCCCGAGTGGTCTGGTACCCATATGATGTAAACCTTACCTTTGGAAGAGTATTCTTTAAAAGCTTTCTTACAATCAAATATGGTTTAAGATTTAAATTTATCACTTGATATTGCCCTAATTGCCTTCGGGCTGTCGGTAAATATGTTAAGCCCTGTGAGCGCCATATTTATTCGAATCCAATTTACACATTCCATTATTGCTCTTACTTCTGCCTAGAATCTAGTGTTGTGATTAGGTAAACGGTGTTACATTTCTTTTTCTGAGTCTTCAATATACATATAATCCCAATCGCACTTTAGAGCCATTCGTGTAACAACGAATTCCTACAAGTAATTGCTGTAATGTTCCGCTTGACCAAGTCATTGTATTTGGAATCAGTGTTTCAAAGTTTCCGACATATTCTGTGTCTGGTATGCAATCGTACACGTCCGATGATTGTGTATAGCCTTCCAATGTGTCCAGTATACATTGATGACGTGTCCTATAACCGCTTTTGGCCAGTTTGCCTAAAGTTAAGAGCCGTTCGGCTGTAAGCGTCGCTTCATATCTTAAATAGGTTTCAATGGATGGAATATCTACCATCGTTTCCAGAGCCTTGTTTGACGTAGTACTCATGGCACCACTTTTACCCAAGCAGCATGTACGCTGAATTCCCTGTAGTACTTTGATATTACACTTTTTGTCTAAAGAAGTCCACCAGCTAATACATCATAGTGGGACTAAGACCCCATTTCATGCCTAAAGTTCTCCTTCATATCGCACAGCACCGATGTGTTGTTGATCCTATCCTCTATACAGTGTTTCCGTTTTAATTTCCGATCAACTATTATACCTAAGTACTTAACTCTGTCTGTCACCGGTATATACTTGCCCAGGTTCAATATACTTAGAAATTTTTGTCTTTCTTATGAAAAGACAGATTTACGTCTCCACCGGGTTAACATTGAGGCCTCTTGGTTGAGCCCAGCTCAAGGCCAGTTTTTGATAGAAAAAATGTTTTTTGATAGAAAAACTGTTCTTTGTTAGAGTAACAGTTTTCTGATAGAAAAACTGTTTTTTGATAGAAAAACAGTTTTTTGATAGAAAAACTGTTTTTTGATAGAAAAACTGTTTTTTGATAGAAAAACTGTTTTTTGATAGAAAAACTGTTTTTTGATAGAAAAACTGTTTTTTGATAGAAAAACTGTTTTTTGATAGAAAAACTGTTTTTTGATAGAAAAACTGTTTTTTGATAGAAAAACTGTTTTTTGATAGAAAAACTGTTTTTTGATAGAAAAACTGTTTTTTGATAGAAAAACTGTTTTTTGATAGAAAAACTGTTTTTTGATAGAAAAACTGTTTTTTGATAGAAAAACTGTTTTTTGATAGAAAAACTGTTTTTTGATAGAAAAACTGTTTTTTGATAGAAAAACTGTTTTTTGATAGAAAAACTGTTTTTTGATAGAAAAACTGTTTTTTGATAGAAAAACTGTTTTTTGATAGAAAAACTGTTTTTTGATAGAAAAACTGTTTTTTGATAGAAAAACTGTTTTTTGATAGAAAAACTGTTTTTTGATAGAAAAACTGTTTTTTGATAGAAAAACTGTTTTTGATAGAAAAACTGTTTTTTGATAGAAAAACTGTTTTTTGATAGAAAAACTGTGTTTTGATAGAAAAACAGTTTTTTGTTAGAGAAACAGTTTTCTGATAGAAAAACAGTTTTTTGTTAGAGAAACAGTTTTCTGATAGAAAAACTGTTTTTTGATAGAAAAAATGTTTTTTGATAGAAAAACTGTTCTTTGTTACAGAAAGAGTTTTCTGGCAGAAAAACTGTTTTCTGATAGAAAACAGTTTTTTTTATAGATAAACTGTTTTTTGATAGAAAAAACTGTTCTTTGTTAGAGAAACAATTTTCTGATAGAAAAAACTGTTTTCTGATAGAAAAACTGTTTTCTGATAGAAAAACTGTTTTTTGATAGAAAAACTTTTTTTTGATAGAAAAACTGTTTTTTGATAGAAAAACTGTTTTTTGAAAGAAAAACTGTTTTTTGAAAGAAAAACTGTTTTTTGAAAGAAAAACTGTTTTTTGAAAGAAAAACTGTTTTTTGAAAGAAAAACTGTTTTTTGAAAGAAAAACAGTTTTTTGATAGAAAAACAGTTTTTTGATAGAAAAACTGTTTTTTGAGAGAAAAACTGTTTTTTGATAGAAAAACTGTTTTTTTTATAGAAAAATTGTTTTTTGATAGAAAAACTATTTTTTGATAGAAAAACTGTTTTTTGATAGAAAAACTGTTTTTTGATAGAAAAACTGTTTTTTGATAGAAAAACTGTTTTTTGATAGAAAAACTGTTTTTTGAAAGAAAAACTGTTTTTTTTTAAAGAAAAACTGTTTTTTGAAAGAAAAACAGTTTTTTGATAGAAAAACTGTTTTTTGATAGAAAAACTGTTTTTTGATAGAAAAACTGTTTTTTGATAGAAAAACTGTTTTTTGATAGAAAAACTGTTTTTCAATAGAAAAACTGTTTTCTGATAGAAAAACTGTTTTCTGATAGAAAAACAGATTTTTGATGAAAAAACTATTTTCTGATAGAGAAACTGTTTTCTGATAGAGAAACTGTTTTCTGATAGAAAAACGGTTTTTTGATAGAAAAACTGTTTTCTGATAGAAAAACTCTTTTCTGATAGAAAAACTGTTTTCTGATAAAAAAAAAAACTTTTTTCAGATAGAAAGACTGTTTTCTGATAGAAAAACTGTTTTCTGATAGAAAGACTGTTTTCTGATAGAAAAACTGTTTTCTGATAGAAATGCTGTTTTCTGATAGAAAAACTGTTTTTTTTTTTTTAGAAAAACTGTTTTTTGATAGAAATCTGTGTCTTTGATAGAAATCCGTTTCTTTTGTTGATTTGTAAAACTACCCTAATATGTAATTATATTGCTATATTTTTTTTTTTTTTTGTTTGTCTTGCTGTTGTCAGTTTTTTACTTTTATCATTTCTCTACTTCTTGTCAGTTCAAACAAGAAAGGAAAGCAATCTTTGAAAAAAATTGCAATGTAGCAATAGAGCAGCAAAAAAAAAAGGAAAATGATTTTTATTTCATATATTTATTTATGCATAAAACTTTTTTTGTAACTCTTTATTAGAGGGGTCTTTTCAGAATCTAAAAGGGTGAAGTGAAACTAAAAGTTTTTTTTTTTACTCTGAATCATTTTGTTATGTTTGAGAGGACCAATGATGAAATGGAAGAATTTGTTTGGTCAGTGAACTTTTGTAATTTAAAATTTTACTTTCATTAAATTAACAAAAAACCATAACTCCCTAATATCGATAAATTCTTTTCATTTCATTTTTACATGTTTTTTCTGCTACCGTCTGTCTGGCTGCCAGCATTCATATGATATTCACTGTCGATTTTTATCTATTTAAAAAATTATTTGAAACAAAATTTTATTTATTACTTATACATACTCACCAGAATGTCTGCAAAACATACACATATGTATGTGTTTCTGTGTTCAATATTATATATAATTCAAAAAATATAATTTGATGAATGAAAAAGTACCAAAAGTCCCTTTCAGTATATTCTCATTATATTTTCAATATCTATGTTCAATAACGTAAAAATATCAAAAAGTACCATCGGAAAAACGAAAAAGTACAAAAATCTCTCTCAATAAATTTTCATTCAATAAGGAGCGTGTGTCATGTATTCCGGTTAACTATTTGAAGAATGGAAAAGTACCAAAGAGTTCCCACTTACAGGATACTATTCAGTCAAGGCCATGTATGTTAAATTTATGTTCCTAGGTTGAATATTTTAGAAAATTCTAAAAGTACCGTTAATGAGATAAAAAGTACTAAAAATTTCTCTCTTAAAGAATCTTATTCAATGAGGACCGTGTATGTTTAATAATCAATTGTTTTGAATTAATATTATAGAACATACAAAGAGTATTATTTGAAGAAAGAAAAAGTACCAAAAGTGGAATAAATTCTACCTTAGTGGAAAGTACTAATAAAAAAGTAAAATTTTTCATCTTTTTTCTAGAATTAAGTTTACAAAATGTTCCGTATTTAAATCTATATATCACAGATAAAACTCAAACGAATCAAATCTGCATTAATTTGTTTCAGAAAAATTGTGCTTGCAAAAAGTACCAAACAATTTACTCCAATTTGATCCTATAGAGGTCTTAGTACTCAAATTCCAAAATAATATACCAACAGCTTATTTTGTGTGAGTAAATAAACTACTTTTTAAAATTTTATAAAAATTGGCTGAATGAGTTTGAATAAAATTAAATTTCCCATTTTTTCCCTTTTTGGTACTTTTTTCGCCCTGTGAAATAGCAAAAATTTTATTACATTAAATATTACAGAGTTAGTCCGTAATTTAATAGGAATAATTCAATAAACCGTAAACATGTTTTCATAATGTGCTAAAAAAAAAAGTACCATAAATACAGTTTTCTTCCTTTTTGACCCAAAAAGGACTGAATTTTAAAAAAGTACGTAATAGGTGTCTCCTAATTTTGGGAGATGTATCCAAAATATTTATAAAAATTTTATTATGTTAATTAGTTAAAAAGTTATAAAGGGCCAAAAAAGGTACCAAAATCACCTTTGTTACACATTTTCACCCCTTAAAAGTACGAATTTCAAAAAAGTACCAGACACCCATCTGCTTATTTTAAGAGCAGATACAGGTGCACTTACAATTTTTCTTGTATCACTACTATTAGTTAAGATAATTAAGAAAAGCTGTTTTAACCGTTTTTTTCCCTTTTTTACCCATAAATGTACAAATTTCCAAAAAATCCCTCCTTAGTGGATCTACATAACCAAAAACACATCTACTGTCAAAATTTCATGATTTTAGGTTCAGACGTTAGGGCTGTGCGATGATGAATCAGTCAGTCAGTAACGCTACTCTTTTATATATATAGAAGACTAGCTATACACAGTGTGCTTCGCTACCCTCATCGTAATGGAATAAAATAAATATCATTATTGTAAATGTATATATATCTGCAATATCAAAAATTCCCCTTTTAGAGAACTCTTTAAGTTTGATTTTATGATTCTAGTCTCAATATTACAGAAAATTAAAAAAAAACAGTTGAAGAACGAAAAAGTACCAGACAGTGCCTTTTTATATATTTTCATTAAATCAGGATGACGCATGTTTAATTTTCAACCAGAAACCAAAAAAATCGCATAAAGATTTTTATACAATCAGGAAGCTGCATGTCCAATTTTATGTTTTTAGGTTCAATATTATAGAAAAGTATTAGTAAAAGAACAAAAAAGTACCAAAGTATCCTTTTTCAATTTTCGTTCAATTAGGATACTGCGTGTTTAATTTTATGTTTATATATTCAATATTTTAGAAAGCTCTAAAAGTACCAGTACCAGTGAAGTACGAAAAAGTACCAAAAGACCTATTTTATTTAATTTCATGTTCCTAAGTTCAATATTATAGAAAATTCAAAAAGTACCAATTAAAGAACGAAAAAGTACCAGAAAATATTCCAGTTTAAATTTTCATTCACTCAAGTCCCTGATTGCGTAGTTTTATGTCTACCAAAGGGCCCACTTTTATAGATTCTAATTAACTCCACATGCTTAATTTCATGTTTCTAGGATCAATATTATAAAAAACACATGTTTCTAAGTTCAATATTATAGAAAATTCAAAAAGTACCAGTCGAAGTACGAAAAAGTACCAAAAAGTCCCCTTTTATAGATTCTCATTTACTCCGGGCTCTACATGCTTAATTTCATGTTTCTAGGTTAAATTTAATAGAAAACTCAAAAAGTACCAGTCGAAGTACGAAAGTGCGAAAAAGTACCAAAAAGTCCCCTTTTATAGATTCTCATTTACTCCGGGCTCTACATGCTTAATTTCATGCTTCTAGGTTTAATTTTAAAGAAAACTTAAAAAAATACCTGTGTAGAACGAAAAAGTACCGAAAAGTCCCTTTGTTATTAATTTCATGTTTCGATTTCAATATCAAAGAAAACTCAAAAAGTACCAGATGAAGAATGAAAAAGTACCTAAAAATATCACTTGGTACCGGGGTTCCAAATAACACCTCATTAGCATATTTAGTGTTTCTAAATCTAAAAATTTTATCTAAATTGGATCATAGTGTTTGAATAAAATCAAATTTCCCGTTTTTACCCCTTTTGGTACTTTTTTTCTACCCATTAACGAAATAAAAATTCTATTCCAAAATGTTGCAACATCGTAGTGGGAGCCCGTTATTATGTATTTATATGTATAAGTTAATAAACCAAAATCAATGTTTTATGAAAAAAGTACCAAAAATAGGTACAATTTTCACCCCTTAAACATCCGAATAACCAAAAAGTACTAAATTTATATTTTTGTTTTTTCGTCAAGTTATGAAGGAGCCAAAAATATTGTTTGAATGTTCACTGGTTTAAAAGATACATGGGGTGCAAAAAAAGTACCAAAATACAGTTTTTACCCGTTTATTCCCAAAAGGGGCCGAAATTGAAAAAAGTACCAGACACCTGTCCGCTTATTTTTCAAATGAACGACGATAAGCTTTAAACTATTTTTGTATCTTTTCTAGTTTAGGAGATATGAGGTTACCGAATTTACCCGTTTTTACCCTTTTTTACCCCCTAAACATTCGAATTTCCAAAAATCCCGTCTTAGTGGATCTACTTGGTGGGAGACCAACCCCCTGTCCAAATTTCAGCTCTTTAGCTTTAACCGTTTAGGCTGTGCGATGATGAATCAGTCAATCAGTCAGTCAGTAACGTTAGAATTTTATATATATAGATTATGGTCGTTGTAAGTTTGATGGAACCAACTTAAAATTACTTACATTAGATAGCCGATTATATGATATCGTAAAGCAGGTTTAAGTTTTAATCCAGGAAATAACTCTTTGTTCATTTATATCAATAGAAGATCACTACTTTGATACACAAACTCTTGTTTTGCTAGAAATACAGCACAAAAACTATCAGAAAAGAAATAGAAAAGCATTTTATAGTAGAAAAACGGGTTTTGAAAGAAAAACTTTTTTTGTTGGAAAAACAAATTTTTGAACATTTCTTTTGGTTTAGAAGAAAATAACTTAATTTTCAAGATAAATCCATATAGTTTTGAGCTGTAAAAACAATCTTCGTTTAGTTAATGAAAGTGATGACAAAACTAAACTGTGAAACAATAATCCACTTTTAGACTTTTTCCATTCCCCTGAAAGCTTTGAATGTTTTCCATTATATTTTCTAATAGTTTCAAGAGGCAAGGAGAGTCAAGAAAAGCTAGAAAGAAAAACTTGTACTTAAACAAGAAACAATATGAATATAAACAGTACAAAACGTTGTATCAGAGTAACATCTTATTAGGGTGGTTCCCTCTAACTTTTCTCTTAAATGTTTATGTAAAAAAAAAATGGTGCCTAACTGTGAAAAGATAATACTACTTTCCAAACATGTATTTTTGCCAAGTAAAAGTTTTTCTTTTTAGACCTTCTTAATGTATATTTAGCATTAAAGGTGGTGCTCAATGACATTCCTTAGCGACACTTCTTCTGCTGATGCTGCTGCTGGTGGTGCTGGCTGTTGTAAGTAATCAATGTCACCACTGCCTTTAAACATCAATTTGAGTACAACAGTACATGTGGCATATGTGTGTTTGTTTGTCTGTCTGTCTGCTTGTCGTCTTTTTTCTTTTCAGTTGACATTTGATGGTTTCTAAATGACAAATCACACAAACTGACGATGATGAACAAAAAAAAAAAAACGAAAATTCCAAATGAGGAGATATGTACATCGAAAATCTGCTACACTTTTAACAATTAAAACATCAACGCAGCCAACATCTGGAGTAAATTTCCAACATCATTAGTGTTACATGCAAACGCAAAGAAAGGGAACTCATCAATTAGACAGTAAGAAAGGCAGCAATTTGAAAGGAACGCTATTAAGTGGGTGGTTTTCAAAACTTTTTGTGGATTTCGATGCTTTTATTTTTTGTAAGGAAAATTCTAAAGACATTATCAATTTTTTTTTTTTTTTTTTTTTTGTTTTTATAAAAGCTAATTATAATAATCATGTTTGGAATTCTACAAGTGTGTAAATTAGATGGTGTTAATCTTATCATGTTGGAATTTTTTTTGACGAAAGTTTCTTTCACAAATAGTTGCTAGAAGCTGGGGTGTAAGAGGATGAGCGGAGGATTGAACCACTTCAAAATATAATTGAATTTATAAGCTGGAGTTTTTCTATCAAAAAACAGTTTTTCTTTAAAAAAAAAAACAGCTTTTCTTAAAACAAAAAAAAAAAAAAACAGTTTTTTCCATCGAAAAACAGTTTTTCTATCAAAAAACAGTTTTCTATCAAAAAACAGTTTTTCTATCAAAAAACAATTTTTCTGTTAAGAAACAGTTTTTCTGTTAAGAAACAGTTTTTCTGTTAAGAAACAGTTTTTCTGTTAAGAAACAGTTTTTCTATAAAAAAAAAAAAACAGTTTTTCTACCAAAAAATTGTTTTTCTGTTAAGAAACGGTTTTCTATCAAAAAACAGTTTTTCTGTTAAGAAACAGTTTTTCTATTAAGAAACAGTTTTTCTACCAAAAAACAGTTTTTCTATCAATCAACAGTTTATCTATCAAACAACAGTTTTTCTATCAGAAAACAGTTTTTCTATCAAAAAAACAGTTTTTCTGTTAAGAAACAGTTTTTCTGTTAAGAAACAGTTTTTCTACCAAAAAACAGTTTTCTGTTAAGAAACAGTTTTTCTACCAAAAAACAGTTTTCTGTTAAGAAACAGTTTTTCTATCAAAAAACAGTTTTTCTATCAAACAACAGTTTATCTATCAAACAACAGTTTTTCTATCAAAAAAGTTTTCTATCAAAAAACAGTTTTTCTATCGAACAACAGTTTTTCTGTTTTTCTATCAAAAAAGCAGTTTTTATGTTAAGAAACAGTTTTTCTATCAAAAAACAGTTTTCTGTTAAGAAACAGTTTTTCTATCAAAAAACAGTTTTTCAATCAAACAACAATTTTTCTATCAAACAAAAGATTATCTATCAAACAACAGTTTTTCTATCAAAAAAAGTTTTCTATCAAAAAACAGTTTTTCTATCAAAAAAGCAGTTTTTTCTGTTCAGAAACAGTTTTTCTATCAAAAAACAGTTTTCTGTTAAGAAACAGTTTTTCTATCAAAAAACAACAGTTTTTCTTTCAATCAAAAGTTTATATATCAAACAACAGTTTTTCTATCAAGCAACAGTTTTTCTATTAATAAACTGTTTTTCTATCAAAAAACAGTTTTTTTTATTAAAAAACTGTTTTTCTATCAAACAAAAATTTTTCTATTAAAAAACTGTTTTTCTATCAAACAACAGTTTTTCTATTAAAAACCTGTTTTTCTATCAAAAAACAGTTTTTCTATCAAACAACAGTTTTTCAATCAAAAAGAGTTTTTCTGTTAAGAAACTCTTTTTCTAAGAAGAGTTTTTCTATCAAAAAACTGTTTTACTATCAAAAAGCAGTTTTTCTATTAAAGAGCAGTTATTCTATCAAAAACAGTTTTACTATCATAAAACAGTTTTTCTATCAAACAACAGTTTTTCTATCATAAAACAGTTTTTATATCAAAAAACAGTTTTTCTATTAAAAAACAGTTTTTCAATCAAAAAACAGTTTTTCTAGCAAAAAACAGTTTTTCTATCAAAAAAACAGTTTTTCTAGCATAAAACTGTTTTTCTAGCAAAAAACTGTTTTTCTAGCAAAAAACTGGTTTTCTATCAAACAACAGTTTTTCTATCAAACAACAGTTTTTCTATCAAACAACAGGTTTTCTATCAGAAGTGAAAGAAAAACAGTTTTTATAGAAAATTGAAAGAAAAACAGATTTTTGATAGTAAAACTGCAGTATTTTTTTAAGAAAAACGGTTTTTAATGAAAAAATGTCTATGTGGCTTATCTCTTTCTCCCTCTCACACTACAACCTACATCTTTATACTTTTGTAATGGACTTTTCAGTGTGTTCGCATATGTCAGTTTGTCAGTTTTGATATTATTGCTAAAGTTTATTTCTTTTGTAGTTAGAACCTAAGTATTTGTGCTTTTGGCTAATGATGACGATAATGCTGTTGATGTTGTTGTCGCGTCACATAATGACAACCTCTTCCATTTATTGTACTGCCACATACAACACAAAAATAAAAACACTAAAAACAGTAAAAGGAAGAAACAAAAAAAAACAGAAAGACGAAACAAATGCTGGTGATGATAATTCCATACATCTGATGATTGTGTTGAACAGTAGTAGTCTCGTCTACATACAAACGCGCTCATGCAAATAAACACGCAAGCACACATTCATAGAAAAACATAACATATCACTTCATAGAATTACGGCTCATAAACTACAACAACAGCAATACAATAACAGAAAACAGACACACAAGTTAGAAATTTTTAGCGATCATGACCGACCATGTAATAACCTACTATGACAGATATAGTGCAATTGCTTTAACATCATATATCATCACATATTCATAAAATTCTTCCTACAATAGTGATGTAGGGTATCAAATACCAGAAATTCAGTGCCAGGACAATCAGACAACGGCAATAATAAACAAAAAATCAGTCATTTCATAGTTGTGGTATCAGCATTGATGTTTCTTTTTTCCACTGTTTATTTCACTGATGCTGCTGTTTTGTTTTTGCTAGATTTGACAACAACAAGGTTAATTGCGTGTTAATTGTTTTTAATTATTCTATGATTATGTCAAGTGTAGTGTGGGCAAATGCTATACATTTGAAAATATTATTAAAATGTTTGCGTTTTTCTATTGATTTAAGTTAGAGAGTGGTTTAAATTTAGCTTATTGACTATGAATGTATGTTAAAAAAATTTAGGAAAATAGGTATGCAAGTAGAATGGACCCATGTGGTCCAAGAAATTTAAAAATGTTTGAGAATCTTTTAAATCAGACTAAACTAAACCAATAACCAATGTTTTATAAAGTTTTTATCTACGACCAACAGACGAACCTGTGGATTGAACAATTGAGAGGTTTCGGAAATAGACTAGATTATAGTTTAGACTATGGTCAAGATATATATAGACTATACTATGGACTAGACTAGACTATAGACTAGACTATAGACTAGACTATAGACTAGACTATAGACTAGACTATAGACTAGACTATAGACTAGACTATAGACTAGACTATAGACTAGACTATAGACTAGACTATAGACTAGACTATAGACTAGACTATAGACTAGACTATAGACTAGACTATAGACTAGACTATAGACTAGACTATAGACTAGACTATAGACTAGACTATAGACTAGACTATAGACTAGACTATAGACTAGACTATAGACTAGACTATAGACTAGACTAAAGACTAGACTATAGACTAGACTATAGACTAGACTATAGACTAGACTATAGACTAGACTATAGACTAGACTATAGACTAGACTATAGCCTAGACTATAGCCTAGACTATAGACTAGACTATAGACTAGACTATAGACTAGACTATAGACTAGACTATAGACTAGACTATAGACTAGACTATAGACTAGACTATAGACTAGACTATAGACTAGACTATAGACTAGACTATAGACTAGACTAGACTAGACTATAGACTAGACTATAGACTAGATTATAGACTAGACTATACTATACTAGACTATAGACTAGACTATAGACTAGACTATAGACTAGACTATAGACTAGACTATAGACTAGACTATAGACTAGACTATAGACTAGACTATAGACTAGACTATAGACTAGACTATAGACTAGACTATAGACTAGACTATAGACTAGACTATAGACTAGACTATAGACTAGACTATAGACTAGACTATAGACTAGACTATAGACTAGACTATAGACTAGACTATAGACTAGACTATAGACTAGACTATAGACTAGACTATAGACTAGACTATAGACTAGACTATAGACTAGACTATAGACTAGACTATAGACTAGACTATAGACTACTATAGACTAGACTATAGACTAGACTATAGACTAGACTATAGACTAGACTATAGACTAGACTATAGACTAGACTATAGACTAGACTATACTAGACTATAGACTAGACTATAGACTAGACTATAGACTAGACTATAGACTAGACTATAGACTAGACTATAGACTAGACTATAGACTAGACTATAGACTAGACTATAGACTAGACTATAGACTAGACTATAGACTAGACTATAGACTAGACTATAGACTAGACTATAGACTAGACTATAGACTAGACTATAGACTAGACTATAGACTAGACTAGACTATAGACTACTATAGACTAGACTATAGACTAGACTATAGACTAGACTATAGACTAGACTATAGACTAGACTATAGACTAGACTATAGACTAGACTATAGACTAGACTATAGACTAGACTATAGACTAGACTATAGACTAGACTATATACTAGACTATAGACAAATGGATGTGTGAGCTAAAATCGAGTGATTTGGTTTTTCATAATATTAGGTTTATTATTATCCCACTGTGCAAATGAATATGCCACTTATAGTTTGGCAAATTTAGCTCTCTTATTTATCCTCAGCACAGTTTTATTTTGCTACATTATTTATTTTAATTCGTTTATTTTTGTGGTGTTGAAAATGTTAAAAGAAAAGGAAAAATTTAATAGCTCTAATAAATCTGCAACTAGTATGTGACATTTTACTCTATGGTTATAAATATTCAAAGTGAGTTATTTAACTCAACTTTAAATTTTAAGATTTTTTACGGCACAAATAAATTTGTGACCAAAAATTTATTGCAATATTAAATTTGAGCTATGGAGTAGATAAAGTTTCGACAAGATTTTAATTCAAGGCAACATATTACAAACTTCATATCTTCTGTACGGACAGTGAAGGGAAATACATGATATGAAAAACTTTATAAAGGAGTAAATCATTACAAAATTTCCAAATAAGTAATAATATCCCAAAATCAGAATGTCATTTAATCTGGCATGTTAAACTCTAGTTTCATAAATCCTTTCCCCTTCTGTTTTATAATCTACCTTGTTTTTTTTTTTCGCCTTATTATGCTTGAAGCATAATAGATAACATCAATATTTATTTGCTGGTAACACGCATAAATATTGACCATTTCGTGGTTCATTGATTTATTATGCTTTTCACATTTGCCATAACCGTTTGGTTAAATTTGTTTGTTTCTAAGTGGATTGAGTGTCTGTCACTAGGTAAACATAAAATAAAATTTATACTTAAACTACTGAAAATTTAGCACAGAACATCTGCTTTATTTTTAAGTAAATAAATTTAAATTTTCGACACATACAAACCATAAATAGTAGCACGTAAGAAATAATGTTGTTTGCTTTTGGTTTTTTTCGGAAATAAATAGACAAAAATAAACAAAAACGCAAAAAATGGCCACAAACAAGTAAAGAAGAGAACATTAAAATGCTACCATTTAGAAGAGTCAGTAGGAAAGTCTGCCTTTTTACAACAATTCTTCTAGGTACCTTGTCTTTGTTCTATAAATCTTGTAATATTTCAATACCAAACTATAATTCATTTTAAATCTTAGATTTTCATGAGCCAGTCTACTTTTTAACGTCTTAATAATAACATAAAAAGGATTCAGGGAAGATTTACTTAGTACAAGGGCAAATTTATTACAAAATATAGAAAAAAATATATTTATTTGCAAATGTTGTTTATATGTACAACATGACTTTTACACTTTACTCATAATGATGATTATGACAAAAATATGTGTATTAGGGTGTATTATTTACTTTTTTCAGAATATCTTGTACAGAATTAAAGACTATGTAATAGACTCAACAACAGATAGTCGATCTTATCAAATCAGACGAATGTATATTGTGCTGTGCTTCTTAGCGTAAGAAGTATGAAGATGGGCTACTCGTTCAAGAATATATTTCCATCAATTGCTAACGTAATCAAGTAATGAAATAGTATTGACTATAGACTGATCTAAAGAAGATATACTATAATTTTTACTACAGACTGATCTATAGTCTTGACTATAGACTGTCCTTTAGTCTTTACTTCAGACTGATCTATAGTCTTGACTATAGACTGTCCTATAGTCTTTACTTCAGACTGATCTATAGTCTTGACTATAGAATGATCTATTATATTGAATATAGACTCATTTATAGTCTTGACTATAGACTCATTTATAGTCTTGACTATAGACTCATCTATAGTCTTGACTATGGACTCATCTATAGTCTTGACTATAGACTCATGTATAGTCTTGACTATAGACTCATCTATAGTCTTGAATATAGACTCATCTATAGTCTTGACTATAGACTCATCTATAGTCTTGACTATAGACTCATCTATAGTCTTGACTATAGACTCATCTATAGTCCTGACTATAGACTCATCTATAGTCTTGACTATAGACTCATCTATAGTCTTGACTATAGACTCATCTATAGTCTTGACTATAGACTCATCTATAGTCTTGACTATAGACTCATCTATAGTCTTGACTATAGACTCATCTATAGTCTTGACTATAGACTCATCTATAGTCTTGACTATAGACTCATCTATAGTCTTGACTATAGACTCATCTATAGTCTTGACTATAGACACATCTATAGTCTAGACTATAGACACATCTATAGTCTAGACTATAGACTCATCTATAGTCTTGACTATAGACTCATCTATAGTCTTGACTATAGACACATATATAGTCTAGACTATAGACTTATCTATAGTCTTGACTATAGACTCATCTATAGACTCATCTATAGTCTTGACTATAGACTCATCTTGACTATAGACTCATTTATAGTATTGACTATAGACTCATCTATAGTCTTGACTATAGACTCATTTATAGTCTTGACTATAGACTCATCTATAGTCTTGACTATAGACTCATCTATAGTCTTGACTATAGACTCATCTATAGTCTTGACTATAGACTCATCTATAGACTCATCTATAGTCTTGACTATAGACTCATCTATAGACTCATCTATAGTCTTGACTATAGACTCATCTATAGTCTTGACTATAGACTCATCTATAGTCTTGACTACAGACTCATCTATAGTCTTGACTATAGACTCATCTATAATCTTGACTATAGACTCATTTATAGTCTTGACTATTGACTCATCTATAGTCTTGACTATAGACTCATCCATAGTCTTGACTATAGACTCATTTATAGTCTTGACTATAGACTCATCTATAGTCTTGACTATAGACTCATCTATAGTCTTGACTATGGACTCATCTATAGTCTTGACTATAGACTCATCTATAGTCTTGACTATAGACTCATCTATAGTCTTGACTATAGACTCATCTATAGTCTTGACTATAGACTCATTTATAGTCTTGACTATAGACTCATCTATAGTCTTGACTATAGACTCATCTATAGTCTTGACTATAGACTCATCTATAGTCTTGACTATACACTCATCTATAGTCTTGACTATACACTCATCTATAGTCTTGACTATACACTCATCTATAGTCTTGACTATACACTCATCTATAGTCTTGACTATAGACTCATCTATAGTCTTCATCTCAAGACTAGTCTTTAGTCTTGACTATAGGCTCATCTATAATCTTGACTATAGACTCATCTATAGTCTTAACTATAGACTGATATACAGTCTTCACTATAGACTGATCTATACTCTTAACTACTGAATGATCTATAGTCTTGTCTATAGTCTCATCTATAGTCTTGACAATAGACTCAAATATGGCCTTGACTAAAGACAGATGTATAGTCAAGACTAGTCTTTAGTCTTGACTATAGACTCATCTATAGTCTTGACTATAGACTCATCTATAGTCTTAACTATAGACTGATATACAGTCTTCACTATAGACTGATCTATACTCTTAACTACTGACTGATCTATAGTCTTGTCTATAGTCTCATCTATAGTCTTGACAATAGACTCAAATATAGCCTTGACTAAAGACAGATGTATAGTCTCGACTACAGACTGATATATGGTCTTGACTATAGACTGATCTATAGTCTAGACTATAGACTGATATGCGGTCTTGACTATAAACTGATTTATAGTCATGACTATAGACTGATATATAGTCCTCACTATAGACTGATCTATAGGCTTGACTATAGACTGATCTATAGTCTTATCTAAAGACTGATCTATAGTCTTAACTATTAACTGATCTACAGTCTTGACTATTCACTGATCTATAGTCTTGTCTATAGAATGATTAATTTAAAATTACTATGTTACATACATATGTATGTATATTTCTAACATCAGCAGCAGCTGTTGAAAATTTATTATTATTTTTCACAAAACTTAAATCTAAATTTAAAAAAGTTGCAGTTTTTATTTTTATTTGTAACTATTCTAAAACCTAAAAAAAGCTGTAAACTCTATAGCAGATATTTTGTTTTAAAAACCTCTATTAAAATATTTTCTGGTTTATTGAAATGCTCTATAGTATACAATACACATACATATACTTTAAAAATCTATTTAAAAGTCAAACAACTGACTATTGACCTTTCGCAGCAACTATTCACAAAAAAAGTTTTGTTTGGTTTTTTTTTAAATAAAAGTTGTTGGTTTCTGTTTGACTATTGTTTTGTTATTTCAGTTTCATTTATCTGTGTAGTTTGGTACATTGTAAAAGTAGTACATTTCAATCATTTGATATGCATACAAGTTGTTGTCGGTATTTAAAATCATCAAACAATCTGCAAATAGAAAAAATATAACAACGTAACAAGTTTTCGAAAACAAAAAAATAATAATAAATTGCCAACATGATGTACTTCAATACAGTTTTTCATTTTGTAAAATGTAAAATGTATTTCGTTCGCTTTGGTGTCAGAAGGTTGTGTGAGGAGTTTTTTTTAACGCAGCAAAGCATCTACAAGTTAATGGAAATTTTACACAAAAACTTATCAAACAAATGTAATTCACTGTTATTTATAAATGGTAACATCTGCTTGATTGTGAATTTTGAGAAAATATACTTTTAAATATGATGTAATGCAATACATTTCCATTTAGTTACTGACTTTTTTTCACATCCATCGAAATATGTGAAGCCGTTCATATTGCTATTACATTTGTAACCAATGGTATTTCATTTCAAAAAAACACTTTCACATAAAGAAGACTGATATGTTTACAAATCGTAATTTTTTAGGACTTTTTTCATACCCTACACCACTATATGAAAAGGGTGTTCTATAGAATATAATCCGGTATATAAGCTATAATCTGGACTAATATAATATGAATTGCGGACTATAAACTATGATCTAGACTATAGATTATAGTCGGCAATATAGAATATAGTCGAGACTATGGAATATAGTCCATACTATAGACTAAAGTCTGGACTATAGTCGGGACTATAGAATATAGTCGGGTCTATAGAATATAGTCTAAACTATAGACTATTGTCTGGACTATGGCTATAGTCTGGTCTGTATAGTCGGGACTTTAGACTGAAGCCTGGACTATAGACTGAATGTCTGGACTATAGACTATAGTCGAGAATACGAACTATAGTCCATACTATAGACTGCAGTCGGGAGTATAGACTGTAGCCGGGACTATAGACTATATTTGGGACTATAGACTATAGTTGGGAATATAGACTATAATCGGGAATATAGACTATAGTCGGGACTATAAACTATAGTCGGGACTATAGACTATAGTCGGGACTATAGACTATAGTCGGGACTATAGACTATAGTCGGGACTATAGACTATAGTCGGGACTATAGACTATAGTCGGGACTATAGACTATAGTCGGGACTATAGGCTATAGTCGGGACTATAGGCTATAGTCGGGTCTATAGACTATAGTCGGGACTATAGACAATAGTCGGGACTATAGACTATAGTCGAGACTATAGACTATAGTCGGGACTATATACTATAGTCGGGACTAGAGACTATAGTCGGGACTATAGACTATAATCGGGGCTAGAGACTATAGTGGGGACTAAAGACTATAGTCGGGACTATAGACTACAGTCGGACTATAGACTATAGGCGGGACTATAGCCTAAACTGTAGTCGGAGCTTTAGACTATAGTCGGGACTACAGTCTATAGCCGGGACTATAGACTATAATCTGGACTATGGTCTGGACTATAGCCGGGACTATAGACTATAGTCGGGACTATAGACTATAGTCGGGACTATAGACTATATTCTGGAGTATAGAGAATACTCTGGACTATAAGCAATAGCCTGAACTATAGCGTATAGACTGAACAATAGACTATAATCTAGACTGTAGATTGTAGTGTGATATTACTGTCTGTTACAGAAGACCAATTTTGTTTATAGACCTGAGAGTACTTTGATAACTGAAATAAATTGAAAAACAGATCGTCACAGTTAAAACCATGGTGATAATTTTTTGTTAGTAATCTCATGACTTTTGCCATGAACTACACTTTCATAACTGTATAGTCAGAAGCCATGTATGTGTGTGTGTATATGAAAGTACAAGTAGCAATACTAGTTCATTAGTAATCAAAGTTGCAATTGTTGTAAAACAAGTCATGTCAGATATTCTTCTCGTTTATTTTTTTCTTTTTATTGTTGCAAAAGTTTTCCATATTCCAAAAAAAAAAAAAAAAATAAGTAAAACAAGTGCACGAAGCAAATAGTGATAAAACTTTTTACATATGATAAAACAAAAAAGCAACACATAATAATTTTAAGGAGATATAGAAAGTTTTATAGCATTTGACTTTTACTTAACAGATATAGTATTTTGTTAAAAAAAAAAAAAAAAAAAAAAAAAACAAGAGATTTTACAACATCTATTTCGACATAAAAACTACATTTAGTTTTGGGTGTAAAAGACAAAACCCCTCAACTGGCATTTTTTATATTTTCCCAAATTCATGGTCTGTTAGCCATTTTTAACATTACTTTAAATGTATAATATTTGGTCCTTGTCCTTAGGGGTGTTGTACCTATTTTTCTGACCACAAATATATTTATTGTCAAGGATGCCAAGTCAAGTTCTAGTGGCAAAAGTTTATCAACAATTAAAACATTTTTTCCTGCGGTAAAATATAGTTTTTTGTTAATTTCATAGTTTTTGGGAAATCAGTGGTAAAATTTAATTAAAACCACATAACGGCTTCCGCTAAAATATTTAATTCAAACATTCTCATTCTCTTCAAATGTCCCATTTTTTGAAAAAAGACCATGAATATTATATAAAAATGCTAGAAAATAAAAATGCATTAAAATATGTATAAGCAAATAAATGAGAAAAATAGCTATAAGTAGTCAGTCA
The DNA here is from genome assembly GCF_015586225.1 of Lucilia sericata. Lineage (NCBI taxonomy): Eukaryota > Metazoa > Arthropoda > Insecta > Diptera > Calliphoridae > Lucilia > Lucilia sericata. The sequence goes on along the minus strand of NW_023995569.1, from coordinate 34,526 downwards.
TTCATGCTTATATGCAAGGGATGCAAAACACTAACTGTAACTTAAAATGTGGCAGCAACACAATTACTAAACTTGGCACAAATTCATACATGTTTCTGTTGTTTTCTTTGCTCCTGCCATTCCACAGAATGCCGTGGCATTTATGTCAGCATATAGCAGAAATTTAAATATAAAAAACCCCTTCATATACTTACTTACTTACCACTACATTATTTCAACTTTAAACTATAATAAAAATTTATTAAAAAAAATTCCATATGAAGTAATAGCATACTTTTATGGGTACATGCACTTGTATTTATGGTTTAGCTAAGTACAATGAATCCATAAAAATTTGCTTAGCAAATTAACTTTTTAAAAGGGTTTTTTTAATCAGGGATGAAAAACGCAGTACTATTGTAATATTTAAATACTTTTTGAGTTAAAGAAAAGTACTACAAACGTATAGCCTAGTTATAGTCATGATATTTGCTCAGCATATAGCTAATTAATTACTTTTGTAGAAAAAGTTTATTTGTATAGTGAATAGGCTATTATCTCTTAAATATCACTATTTAAGAAAAAACTTATCATTATCCCCTTAATCCCACCCAGAATATTTTAGACTTTCTAACAGAAAAATATAAATTTTTTTCCATATGTATATGAATAAATCCATCACCATACCCACCCCGTAATATTTTCTCGTCCATCATCAGACAAGACAACAACTAAACACACAATTTTAAATTTTCAAAAACACAAAATAGAATAAAAAAATCTTAGCCCCTAGCTGCAGTTGTCTAGTTAAAATGACAGTGACAGGCTTAAATCGTAAAATTTGTGTTTGTATTTCATCTTCTCAGAATGCTACAGAAGTATATAAAAAAATTTTTTTACATGAAAATTGGAAAATATGGAGTGTTGTTGACAGTTCTGGAGATTAAATACGTCACGTCAATGTTCAGAATAAAAAATTTTATAAAATGTTTCCATTCGAAAGGTATTTGATATTAAAGTGTAAAGCGTAAAGGTATTTATAACCTTCAACATGTTAACACTTATATTATTTAAATAATTTTATTATTATTTTTTTAATAAAATAAAAACTATTTGGTTTTTTAACAAAACAAGATGGAAAATGGAAAAAATAAAAAAAAATCGTTCAACAAAACTGAAATTTAATAAAATTAAATGAAAGAAACAAAAATATAAAAATTATTAAAACTCTAACTAACTAACTAACTAACTACTAACTAACTAACTAACTAACTAACTAACTAACTAACTAACTAACTAACTACTAACTAACTAACTAACTAACTAACTAACTAACTAACTAACTAACTAACTAACTAACTAACTAACTAACTAACTAACTAACTACTAACTAACTAACTAACTAACTAACTAACTAACTAACTAACTAACTAACTAACTAACTAACTAACTAACTAACTAACTAACTAACTAACTAACTAACTAACTAACTAACTAACTAACTAACTAACTAACTAACTAACTAACTAACTAACTAACTAACTAACTACTAACTAACTACTAACTAACTAACTAACTAACTAACTAACTAACTAACTAACTAACTAACTAACTAACTAACTAACTAACTAACTAACTAACTAACTAACTAACTAACTAACTAACTAACTAACTAACTAACTAACTAACTAACTAACTAACTAACTAACTAACTAACTAACTAACTAACTAACTAACTAACTACTAACTAACTAACTAACTAACTAACTAACTAACTAACTAACTAACTAACTAACTAACTAACTAACTACTAACTAACTAACTAACTAACTAACTAACTAACTAACTAACTAACTAACTAACTAACTAACTAACTAACTAACTAACTAACTAACTAACTAACTACTAACTAACTAACTAACTAACTAACTAACTAACTAACTACACTAACTAACTAACTACTAACTAACTAACTAACTAACTAACTAACTAACTAACTAACTACTAACTAACTAACTAACTAACTACTAACTAACTAACTAACTAACTAACTAACTAACTAACTAACTAACTAACTAACTAACTACTAACTAACTAACTAACTAACTAACTAACTAACTAACTAACTAACTAACTAACTAACTAACTAACTAACTAACTAACTAACTAACTAACTAACTAACTAACTAACTAACTAACTAACTAACTAACTAACTAACTACTAACTAACTAACTAACTAACTAACTAACTAACTAACTAACTAACTAACTAACTAACTACTAACTAACTAACTAACTAACTAACTAACTAACTAACTAACTAACTACTAACTAACTAACTAACTAACTAACTAACTACTAACTACTAACTAACTAACTAACTAACTAACTAACTAACTAACTAACTAACTAACTAACTAACTAACTAACTAACTAACTAACTAACTAACTAACTAACTAACTACCTAACTAACTAACTAACTAACTAACTAACTAACTACTAACTAACTAACTAACTAACTAACTAACTAACTAACTAACTACTAACTAACTAACTAACTAACTAACTACAACTAACTAACTAACTAACTAACTAACTAACTAACTAACTAACTAACTAACTAACTAACTAACTAACTAACTAACTAACTAACTAACTAACTAACTAACTAACTAACTAACTAACTAACTGATAGCAGGGTTATCGGAATTAATGCAATTTATATCACACAGAATATATCGCTGCTTTTTATGATGCAGTGTGGACTCATGGATAAGATATTTACAACTTTCAGCCCAATTTAACAATTTTGCATAGATTTTTTATTTTTTATATTTTAGCCATGAGAGCATAACTTTTGTTTTTTTGCTCTTTTAGGGCTTCATTTTTTGGATTTTTGTATATGGACAAAGGTCGTGTCAAGTGACCCAACTTTTAAAATCGAAATCTTGGGATTATTAAAAATCAATGGAAACACTTATGAAATAACTAAACTCCTTTGGACAAATTTTGGTAGGACCAGTAGATGAAAAGTTGCATTCATTTGAAATAAACCCTCTATGACCAAAATGTGCAACTCTGACCTCTGACACTCTTTGACCCCTGTAACTCCCTAACAGTTCTTGACCGATAGCGTTGAAAATTTGTTTCTGGCCTACTATCCAATAGTACTCACCTTGGTTCAAATTTCATCCAAATCGATTTTTTGAGTTGGGACACAAACTTGTCCATATTTATTTATAGTTTGTCTCATGGAAACCAATGTTATGGCTTTTCGTTCGAGAAAACATTAGAACATAAAACCGATAACTTTGGATTTCATGAAACTAATGATTTTTTGTCGTTTAAAAGATTAGTAACTATAATTCTTAGATTCTATGACAACACCTATTGAAATTTCAGTTTAAAGGCTATGAATACAATTAGATGAAATGTGAAACGTTGTCATTTGAAATTTGTGTCTTTGAAGACCAAATGTGGCTTAATACTATTAAACTAGTTCTTCAAACTATGAAATGAATCAATTATCATCGAGTTTTTGTTGATTTTGACAACAATCTTCTTAGAGTAATACCTTCAATTCTTGCTTTTCGGTAATTTTTGTCTTCCATGTCAAAATCACCATATCTGAACCGCACAAACTATCCTCTGTGGCTTTTTTCAAAAATAACTCCTAATTAATAACACTCATACGTAGTGGTGTACAAATATTGAATTATGTTTAAAAAAAGTTGATTTTCGAAATTGGTAACACTCATACGTACTGGTGAACGAAATTTTGAGACAAAATAAACTGATTTTACAAAGCAAAGAATTCATTATAAAATGTTTAAGAAAAATTTTATTAAATTTTATTTATTTAAGATTTTTTCAATTTCAAGGTTTACAACCACAATTACGATTGTTTTTACTTAATTAACTGTAAATTGAAAATTTTCATACGACATGTGTACTTTATATGAAATGTATAAAAACTTATTTGGAATTATTGCAACAGGTATTAACGTGTTTGGAAATTTTACAATTATCTATTGATAAAGAATAATTCGCAGAAACAAATTTGTTTAAAAGTTACAACCTTCATCAATGTTTTATTTTGTTTTTTGCTTCAAAAACTTTTTTAACGTAAAACAGAAAAGTGTCATATGAATAATTTTTATTAAATCGGACATATACGACAATATGATACCCTATATGAGGTATATGTATATTTTATGGAAGAGTCATTTATGGATCTATTCTTGAACAAATTTATTTGCTTGATTTAGCTTGAAACAGATAAACGTTTTTATATGTTTAAATCGTAAGTCATTCCAAGCCGATTGTTTAACTTATGAAAAATTGTTGTTCCAATATTTGCTGGTGTTACCAACATCAACATGAACCTATAATACCTTGCCCTCGGCGTTGTGATACGAAATAATAATCATGCAAACGAATCCCTTAATAATGTAAAAAGAGAAAATTTTTTCTTAAAACTTTGTCGGTTGTTTAAGAAGAAATTTAGCCTTAAAAACTCATATAAAAATAAACAAACAACCTGGCTTAATGTACTTTCAGGTTTTGTGTGTTACATAAATACCCAGCAAACATAGAGGTTTGAAAAGAAATCAAATAACTCCAAAACAAACGTTAGATTACACACAGTATTTCATTCTGAAACTTAACCTTTTCCTTGAAATTAAGATTTTTTTAGAGATTTAAATGGAGAATAAAAAATTTTTCAGGCTTTATGTTTGCTGGGTTAGAGTGTGTGTATAAAAATAATGAAAAACAGAATTTAAGTTAATTGAAAATGAAGAAGTAAACAGAAAAAACAAATGAATGTAACAAAAGAAAAGAAGTGACAAAAAACTTTCAGTTTTTATGATATAAAATCTTAACCCAGCAAACACAATGAAACAGTTTCTCAAACACTTCAAATTAAGAACCAAATGTATGCAAAAATTTTTCAATTTAATTTCAATATTTATCTATCACACTAACTACACTCTTTTAAAGAAATTATCCTACTATTAATAAAAACTTTAAATCTTATTAACAAAACGTCATTTATTTGAATAAATTCAATGAATAAATAACAAAGTTAAAACAATTTCCTCAAAATAACTCCTAATAAATAACACTCATACGTACTGGTGCACAAATTTATTAAATATTTAAATATTATAAATTTCACTTTAAATTATTTAAATCTTAAAGCAGTTTTATAAAATCATATACCAGAAATGCATAAAAAAGAAACTGTATAAAATGTCAAAGAAATATTTCCATTTTAACTTTCTGCTTGTTGGGCAAGTGAGTGATTGAGGCAAATACAAAAAAGAAAGGGGAAGGCTCCTATACTACAGGTAAATACTCCAGGTTATGAAATAAGGCAAAAAAATCCATCTCCTTTCTTGCTTTTTTTATAACAAATATTAAAACAAGAAACTTTTTTTCATTTATTTTCGTTGAAATTGGTGGCATGAATACGTTAAAGTTTACCATAGGGAAATATGTTTAACTTTATCAATTTGGATTTTTTATAAGTTTAATATATATTCCGTCTTATTTGCTTGTTAAGAATTTGTATGAAAAGAACAATAAAGTGGTTCCTGTTTCATAATATTTTCAGATCAATATAATGAGTAAAACAGAACATAATAAGTGAAGTCGGTTATATCCAAAAGGCAGGCTGTACGACCCGAAGGATGCAGCATTCTGCAGTTCTAGCTTAGTTCTAGTTCAGTTCTAGTTCAGTTCTAGTTCAGTTCTAGTTCTAGTTCAGTTCTAGTTCAGTTCTAGTTCAGTTCTAGTTCAGTTCTAGTTCAGTTCTAGTTCAGTTCTAGTTCAGTTCTAGTTCAGTTCTAGTTCAGTTCTAGTTCAGTTCTAGTTCAGATCTAGTTCAGTTCTAGTTCAGTTCTAGTTCAGTTCTAGTTCAGTTCTAGTTCAGTTCTAGTTCAGTTCTAGTTCAGTTCTAGTTCAGTTCTAGTTCAGTTCTAGTTCAGTTCTAGTTCAGTTCTAGTTCAGTTCTAGTTCAGTTCTAGTTCATTTTTAGTTCAGTTCTAGTTCAGTTCTAGTTCAGTTTAGTTCTAGTTCAGTTCTAGTTCTAGTTCTAGTTCAGTTCTAGTTCAGTTCTAGTTCAGTTCTAGTTCAGTTCTAGTTCAGTTCTAGTTCAGTTCTAGTTCAGTTCTAGTTCAGTTCTAGTTCAGTTCTAGTTCAGTTCTAGTTCAGTTCTAGTTCAGTTCTAGTTCAGTTCTAGTTCAGTTCTAGTTCAGTTCTAGTTCAGTTCTAGTTCAGTTCTAGTTCAGTTCTAGTTCAGTTCTAGTTCAGTTCTAGTTCAGTTCTAGTCTAGTTCTAGTTCTAGTTTAGGTTCAGTTTCTAGTTCAGTTCTAGTTCAGTTCTAGTTCAGTAGTTCAGCTTCAGTTCTAGTTCTAGTTCTAGTTCAGTTTCTAGTTCAGTTCTAGTTCAGTTCTAGTCAGTTCGAGTTGTTCTAGTTCAGTTCTAGTTCAGTTCTAGTTCAGTTTCTAGTTCAGTTCTAGTTCAGTTCTAGTTCAGTTCTAGTTCAGTTCTAGTTCAGTTCTAGTTCAGTTCTAGTTCAGTTCTAGTTCAGTTCTAGTTCAGTTCTAGTTCAGTTCTAGTTCGTTCTAGTTCAGTTTCTAGTTCAGTTCTAGTTCAGTTCTAGTTCAGTTCTAGTTCGTTCTAGTTCGTTCTAGTCAGTTCTAGTTCAGTTCTAGTTCGTTCTAGTTCAGTTCTAGTTTCAGTTCTAGTTCAGTTCTAGTTCAGTTCTAGTTCAGTTCTAGTTCAGTTCTAGTTCAGTTCTAGTTCAGTTCTAGTTCAGTTCTAGTTCAGTTCTAGTTCAGTTCTAGTTCAGTTCTAGTTCAGTTCTAGTTCAGTTCTAGTTCAGTTCTAGTTCAGTTCTAGTTCAGTTCTAGTTCAGTTCTAGTTCAGTTTCTAGTTCAGTTCTAGTTCAGTTCTAGTTCAGTTCTAGTTCAGTTCTAGTTCAGTTCTAGTTCAGTTCTAGTTCAGTTCTAGTTCAGTTCTAGTTCAGTTTCTAGTTCAGTTCTAGTTCCAGTTCAGTTCAGTCTAGTTCAGTTCTAGTTCAGTTCTAGTTCAGTTCTAGTTCAGTTCTAGTTCAGTTCTAGTTCAGTTCTAGTTCAGTTCTAGTTCAGTTTCTAGTTCAGTTCTAGTTCAGTTCTAGTTCATTCTAGTTCATTTCTAGTTCAGTTCTAGTTCAGTTCTAGTTCGTTCTAGTTCAGTTCTAGTTCAGTTCTAGTTCAGTTCTAGTTCAGTTCTAGTTTCAGTAGTTCAGTTCTAGTTCAGTTCTAGTCATTCTAGTTCCGTCTAGTTCAGTTCTAGTTCAGTTCTAGTTCAGTTCTAGTTCAGTTCTAGTTCAGTTTCTAGTACAGTTCTAGTTCAGGCTCAATTCAAGATCGGGGCAAAACAATTTAACTACTACAGTATGAAACCCACATACTATTTCTTTCAAACTTTATTTCTTAACAGCTGCTCATAAATTTGTATTTAGTTATTTCCAAAATTATTACATTTTTCAATTATTTCTCTTACACATTCACTCAATTACACTAATTTCTCTTAATTTATTTATTCATAAATTTAATATTGTCATAATTTGTCTGCATTTTAGCCTTTTAACAAAACGAAAGAAATGATTATTTGCTGTCGTTTATTTCTTATTTGCTTCTCTTAGAAAAATAAAACAAAATTGCAATAATTATTATTAAACTTAAAACATTTTAAAGCCGAATAACAAAACTTTATTTTTATTTTTTCCCTCGCAAGAATTCTTGCATAATTAAAATATTAAAATGTCTTAAATACGTAAAAAAGTTCAAATCATAAATTTTTAAACTGCTCTCATTTTGCTCACTTTGTGAAAACTTTTAGTTGGCAGTTACAAAATGCTGGCAAATAATTGGCGTATAAACGTCTAAAATGTTTCAACATTTAGCAGACACTGTCCCAATGGATTTTCTTAAGTATTTAATTTGTCAAGTCTGTAGATAAGTCAAAAAAAGATGAAAAACTTTTTCAATGTTTTTTTATGTCTAAAACTCTTGCGTGTGTGGTATAAAAAGTAATATTGTGCAAAATTGTCATAAGTCAGATTTATACTAATTTGAGAAAAAAAAAATGAATTGTTTTATTTCTTTCATAAATATTATACAACAATGTAGTGTGGCTACCATTACAATTGCGAAAAAATATAAATTATTTTTATTGAAAGTTGTATTTATTCAGTTATTACTGTCTTACCTTAAGTGATTTTTATATATGCTTGTAAATGTTTTATGTTTTGATATAATTTGAGATGATGCTAAAAAGAAAAGAAAATTATGTTTGAAGTTAAACATTTTTCAAATGAAATTTTAAGTCATAAAATACTTGTATTAAAGATTATGCTTTAAGTCAGGATTTGAAATGTTTTAAAGTTTTAAGTAATATACTTAGATCTTAAATCTTCTTATCAGAATTCCTATACTAGTATACATAAATATACATACATAAGTAATATGTATTATTCTTTTTTTTACTTATACTCTTTAATACTTAACTAAAAAAAGGCAATAAATAATTGACATTTGTACCTTCACGGTGTATAATCAATATTTAACAGAAGAATAGAATATAAATGGTATACATATGTATATACTAACTACTAACTAACTAACTAACTAACTAACTAACTAACTAACTAACTAACTAACTAACTACTACTAACTAACTAACTAACTAACTAACTAACTAACACTAACTAACTACTAACTAACTAACTAACTAACTAACTAACTAACTAACTAACTAACTAACTAACTAACTAACTAACTAACTAACTAACTAACTAACTAACTAACTAACTAACTAACTAACTAACTAACTAACTAACTAACTAACTAACTAACTACTAACTAACTAACTAACTAACTAACTAACTAACTAACTACTAACTAACTAACTAACTAACTAACTAACTAACTAACTAACTAACTAACTAACTAACTACTAACTAACTAACTAACTAACTAACTAACTAACACTACTAACTAACTAACTAACTAACTAACTAACTAACTACTAACTACTAACTAACTAACTACTAACTAACTAACTAACTAACTAACTAACTAACTAACTAACTAACTAACTAACTAACTAACTAACTACTAACTAACTAACTAACTAACTAACTAACTAACTAACTAACTAACTAACTAACTAACTAACTAACTAACTAACTAACTAACTAACTAACTAACTAACTAACTAACTAACTAACTAACTAACTAACTAACTAACTAACTAACTAACTAACTAACTAACTAACTAACTAACTACTAACTAACTAACTAACTAACTAACTAACTAACTAACTAACTAACTAACTAACTAACTAACTAACTAACTAACTACTAACTAACTAACTAACTAACTAACTAACTAACTAACTAACTAACTAACTAACTAACTAACTAACTAACTAACTAACTACTAACTAACTAACTAACTACTAACTAACTACTACTAACTAACTAACTACTAACTAACTAACTAACTAACTACTAACTAACTAACTAAACTACTAACTAACTAACTAACTAACTAACTAACTAACTAACTAACTAACTAACTAACTAACTAACTAACTAACTACTAACTAACTAACTAACTAACTAACTAACTAACTAACTAACTAACTAACTAACTAACTAACTAACTAACTAACTAACTAACTAACTAACTAACTAACTAACTAACTAACTAACTAACTAACTAACTAACTAACTAACTAACTAACTAACTAACTAACTAACTAACTAACTAACTAACTAACTAACTAACTAACTAACTAACTAACTAACTAACTAACTAACTAACTAACTAACTAACTAACTAACTAACTAACTAACTAACTAACTAACTAACTAACTAACTAACTAACTACTAACTAACTAACTAACTAACTAACTAACTAACTAACTAACTAACTACTAACTAACTAACTAACTAACTAACTAACTAACTACTAACTAACTAACTAACTAACTACTAACTAACTAACTAACTACTAACTAACTAACTAACTAACTACTAACTAACTAACTAACTAACTAACTAACTAACTAACTAACTAACTAACTAACTAACTAACTAACTAACTAACTAACTAACTAACTAACTAACTAACTAACTAACTAACTAACTAACTAACTAACTAACTAACTAACTAACTAACTACTAACTAACTAACTAACTAACTAACTAACTAACTAACTAACTAACTAACTAACTAACTAACTACTACTAACTAACTAACTAACTAACTAACTAACTAACTAACTACTAACTACTAACTAACTAACTAACTAACTAACTAACTAACTAACTACTAACTAACTAACTAACTAACTACTAACTAACTAACTAACTAACTAACTAACTAACTACTAACTAACTAACTAACTACTACTAACTAACTAACTAACTAACTAACTAACTAACTAACTAACTAACTAACTAACTAACTAACTAACTAACTACTAACTAACTACTAACTAACTAACTAACTAACTACTAACTAACTACTAACTAACTAACTACTAACTAACTAACTAACTACTAACTAACTAACTAACTAACTAACTAACTAACTAACTAACTAACTAACTACTAACTAACTAACTAACTAACTAACTAACTAACTAACTAACTAACTAACTAACTAACTAACTAACTAACTAACTAACTAACCAACTAACTAACAAATGAATCTCCAATCTCTAACTAACAAATGAATCTCCAGTATCATTGGACTTAGTATATAAAGTTAAGTTTTGTCGGTTTTTGGAGAGATGCACTTACATTTAATATATTTTTGAGCTCAAAAGCCCTATTCGGATGGTACGATTGTATAGCGGCTAAACGAAATAATAGACCGATTTTAACAATTTTCAAAAAGCTTCGTCCTTTTGTCAAGAGAAGAATATGTTCCGGTATCGTTCTCACAAGGTTTACGTGAACACACAGAGCTTAATCGATTCAGAAAGACATTCTGTGCCGATTGGTATACTTTTGATGTAAAACCAGTATTTTTGGGTGTAACAAACATCAGCACAAACGCATTATACCCTCCCCACTATAGTTGTGTATTGTAGAATTACAATTAAAAATATACTTTTCATGAACTGGATCTCAAGTCCGGGGGATGTTTAAGACTTTGTCCATCTTTAAGAAAGCAGGATATGGCAAAATGTGGATAAACTTAATTTTAAACTAAATATCTCTCTAGTAGGGATATAATACATATTTTTAGTAGAAGAATTATATACCATCGGATCATATAACATTATTAGCGATTTCAAATTAAAGTTGAAACCTGAAGTGACTTACTTTTGTGGAACAATCCCTGCCTCTACAATAGATCACGATTTATCGATTTATTTACGTACCTAAACCATGGAACACATGACTTCCACAGCGTATACTTAATATTTAATATATAGCGAATTATATAACGTATACGTACAGAAGGTCTTATTTTAATGTACTTTGTATAGTAGGATCGTTATTAGGATACCGCTAACATCTGATGATTAGGACTAATGTATTTATAACCACTTTTTGCAAATTATTCTAATTATTCTAATAATTCGTCACTACTAAAAGTAAAATTCTTTGAAAAAATACTACTTTCAAATTTTTAACCAAGTTCCATTACAACATACCAAATTCTAAACACCACTAATGATTGAATTCAATTATCTTTAATCGCATAAATTTTAAACTTATTTATCTGTTAAAAGTATTTCAAGAATTTTAATATTCTTACAGAAAAAAAATTATATCTATATCTCAATATCTCTCACTTCATGTCTATAGGTAGTTGTATGCTAACTTGTCTATTTAAGTTTATAATTCATTAAACTAAATGAACATTTTTATAGATATTTTCACAATACCCATGTGAGTGTGTTAGTGTGTTTTTGAAAGTATTGGTGCGGAAGTATGAATTTTGTTTTTGATTAATACGTATTAATACCGACAGACAGACTTTGGCATAAACATAAACTTCTGTTAACACATAAAGACACACAAGCACGCACAAAATTTATTAACAAAATTTTCATTTTTAAAGGTAAAAGTTATTTGTTGTTGCTTGATACCTGATTCCGATTATATTCATTCATATAATGTTGTTTTTGTATATCGAACATCATGCTGTTTATGTCAGTATAACGTTGTGTAATAAGGATGATGTGGGCGATGATGTCAATGAGAAAGAGAATGATAAAAAAAAAGACAACCTGACGATGACGATAAATAATGAAATGTTTTTGTAGGAGGGCAGTCTTGAAGCAGTTTTAAAAATCGGCATATTGTGGTTAATAAATTTAGACTTACAAACCCTACTCTTCAAAGAGTCTGTGGATCTCTATATTTAAATCAATAGTGTGCATGTTTCCCTTTGAGATTGTATTGAAAGTACCTTTTCATCCAGCCTTTTATTTAAAAAATACATGTTTATGATTAAATAAAAAGAAACATTTTCATACAAGCACACATTTGTATATAAAATTTACAATCAACCCATAAACCTACAACTGGATGTCACACAGGAATATATACAAATATATGTATAAGTGACTTAAAATATATATATATATATATATTTAAGTATGTGCTACTCTATAAGTATGCTGGCTGCATGAGTGTATATTTGTATACTCATACCAATACAGCATACGAAATCAAAAAAATGGAAATCCAGAAAATAAGGAAACATCTACATATAATATTATAACGCGGAAAATTGTGTGTGAAAACACCAAATTGCGTGACAAGATACAAGTGAAAAACTTACAAACACATGTGTGAGACAGTTTAGCAGCATGTATGTGTATGTAAATCTATACAAAAAAAAAAGTATTTTTGTTTTTGTAGGTAGATCAGGTAAATAATTTGCATTTTATTCTTAAATATATGATGGTTGGTGTTGTAAATTTCTTTGTGTGTGTGTGTGTGTTAAAGATGAAATTTTAACAAACTTAACGTAAACACAATAATTTGGTGGAAAAATTCCTCCTTTTTATCGCCACAAACTACACACATACAAACATACTACATATAAAGTTAAACAATATTTTGCCAGCGAATATTGTCATATACAGCTGGGATCAGCATTATACACACACTTAATCACATGGATACATGAAAATTGTCGTCAATTTTTATATATATTAAAAATCATCTATAACTAGTCTATTTTGAAATACAGAACAGTGGTTGATGTTGGCCGGAAACTAAAAATGTTCATGGCAAATTTAAGATTAATTAAACAGAAATAATGTTTGCTTATTTTTTAATGTTTTTAATTTCTCTTTGTATCATTCCAGGTATGTACAAGATGATCAGTAAGAGAAGAAGGTAAATCCAAGGTTAACATTTATTTATTTTATAGAATTTAGACGATCAGTTGTGACTATAGATTAAGCTATAATCATGACTATAGATCAGTTTATAGTCTTGACTATTCATTAGTCTATAGTTTTGACAATAGATCAGACTACAGTCTTGAATAAAGATCAGTATATAGTCTTGACTATATTTCAGTCTATAACCTTGATTATAGATCAGTCTATAACCTTGACTATAGATCGGTCTATAGACTTAACTACAGATCAGTCTATAGACTTGACTATAGATCAGTCTATAGACTTGACTATAGATCAGTCTATAGACTTGACTATAGATCAGTCTATAGACTTGACTATAGATCAGTCTATAGACTTGACTATAGATCAGTCTATAGACTTGACTATAGATCAGTCAATAGACTTGACTATAGATCAGTCTATAGTCTTGACTATAGATCAGTCTATAGTCTTGACTATAGATCAGTCTATAGTCTTGACTATAGATCAGTCTATAGTCTTGACTATAGATCAGCCTATAGTCTTGACTATAGATCTGTCTATAGTCTTGACTATAGATCAGTCTATAGTCTTGACTATAGACTTGTCTATAGTCTTGTCTATAGATCAGTCTATAGTATTGACTAGAGATCAGTCTATAGTCTAGACTATTGATCAATATATAGTCAGGACTATAGATGAATCTATAGTCAGGACTATAGATGAATCTATAGTCAGGACTATAGATCAATCTATAATCTAGACTATAGATCAGTCTATAGTCTTGACTATAGAATAGTCTACAGTCTTGACTATAGATCAGTCTACAGTCTTGACTAGAGACCAGTCTACAGTCTTGACTATAGACCAGTCTATAGTCTTGACTATAGGTCAGTCTATAGTCTTGACTATAGATCAGTCTATGGTCTTGACTATAGATCAGTCTATACTTTTGACTATAGATCAGTCTGTAGTCTTGACTATAGACCAGTCTATGGTCTTGGCTATAGATCAATCTATAATCTGGACTATATATCAGTCTATAGTCTGAACTATAGATCAATCTATAGTCTGAACTATAGATCAATCTATAGTCTGAACTATAGATCAATCTATAGTCTGAACTATAGATCACTCCATAGTGTTGAATATATATCAGTCGATAGTCTAGACAACCTATAGTCAAGACTATTGATCAATCTACAGGGTAGACAATTTATCAATCTATAGTATTGACTATAGATAAATCTATAGTTTTGACTATAGTTCAGTCTATAGTCTTGAATACAGATCAGCCTATAATCTTGACGATATAATAGTCTAAAGTCTTGACCATAGAACTGTAGTCTTGACTATAGACCTGTCTTTAGTCTTGACTATAAACCTGTCTGTAGTCTTGACTATTTCTCATTCTATAGTCTTGAATATAGATCATTCTACAGTCTCGACTATAGATTAGTCTATAGTCCATAGTCTTCACTATAGATTGGTCTATATTCTTGACTATAGAAAAGTCTATAGTCTTGACAAACGGATCTATAGTCTATCTATATATTCCAGGCTATAGAGAAGTCTATACACTCTACTCTTCACTGCTATTCTGTTATAATGAAACTGCTTTATAAAAACAGAAAACTTAAATTTTAATCAAGAAGTTTTTTCTCATCATTTCCCATATTGTCTGTTATTATTACTATAAAAGCATTTTTGCTCTTTACAACGAAATTGCATTTTTCACGTTTACTATAATATTAACAAAGATAAAATTATAATTTATTTTTTTTTATATTAAAAGCAAGCGAAAAAGAGCATAATATGCGTAATAATTAAAGTTTAAAAAATATGCTGTTATAATTAAAATATTTCCTTTAAACAGTTAAATATTTTTTAAAAGATTTCCACTTGACTTTGTTTGCTCAAATAATTTTGCGCTTCAGGAGTTTTATTAAAATTATGATTGTAGTATTTGAATTCATAAATGCTATTTTATTATGGAAAGATTATGCATAAAAATTTATTTAAATAAAAAATTAAATGCTACGACAAACTATTTTGCTATAATCATAAATAAACAAAAAAAAAAGAAATTAATGGCCATAATATATAATATTTTGTGACGTTCAACACTTTGGGCCAAAAAATTATAAATTATAAAGTAGATGACTGTTAAATCCTTGTTATTTAGTCACAGGCAGTCGGGCGAAAGTTTATATTTGCAGCTAAATACTGCAGCTGAAGAATGTTGTTGCCGAAATAAACTTAAAGATTACGGGCTATTTGGCAATTGCCCAACAAACATTATAGTAACATTTTTGAGGAAAATAATTCATGCTTGTTTAATAACAAATGTAATATGCAGATAATTTTTAAGTTATTTCTAATATCTATAGTCCAATCTATTGTTCGATCTATAGTCCAGAGTATAAACTAATTTATAGTACAGACTACAGACCAGATAATAAACTGATCTATAGTCCAGACTATAGATCAGACTTTGATATATGATCCAAACTAAAGAATGATCTATGGTCCAGACTACAGACTGATCCATAGTCCAGACTATAAACTGATCTATAGTCCAGACTATAGATTGATCTATAGTCCAGACTATAGATTGATCTATAGTCTGGACTATAGATTGATCTATAGTCCAGACTATAGATTGATCTATAGTCCACACTATAGACTGATCTATAGTCCAGACAATAGACTGATCTATAGTCCAGACGATAGATTGATCTATAGTTCAGACTATGGATTGATCTATAGTCCAGACTATAGACTGATCTATAGTCCAGACAATAGACTGATCTGTAGTCCAGACGATGGATTGATCTATAGTCCAGACTATAGACTGATTTATAGTCCAGACTATACATTGATCTATAGTCCAGACTATAGATTGATCTATAGTCCAGGCTATAGACTGATCTATAGTCCAGACTATAGACTGATCTATATTCCAGACTATAGATTGATCTATAGTCCATACTATAGATTGATCTATAGTCCAGACTATAGATTGATCTATAGTCCAGACTATAGATTGATCTATAGTCCAGACTATAGATTGATCTATAGTCCAGACTATAGACTGATCTATAGTCCAGACTATAGACTGATCTATAGTCCAGACTATAGACTGATCTATAGTCCAGACAATAGACTGATCTATAGTCCAGACGATAGACTGATCTATAGTCCAGACGATAGACTGATCTATAGTCCATACTATAGACTGATCTATAGTCCAGACTATAGACTGATCTATAGTCCAGACTATAGACTGATCTATAGTCCAGACTATAGAGTGATCTATAGTCCAGACTATAGACTGATCTATAGTCCAGACTATAGAGTGATCTATAGTCCAGACTATAGACTGATCTATAGTCCAGACTATAGACTGATCTATAGTCCAGACTATAGACTGATCTATAGTCCAGACTATAGACAGATCTATAGTCCAGACTATATCTATATCTATAGTCCAGACTGTAGACTGATCTATAGTCGATATTACAGACTGATCTATAGTCGATACTATAGACTGATCTATAGGCCAGACTATAGACTGATCTATAGGCCAGACTATAGACTGATCTATAGTCCAGACTATAGACTGATCTATAGTCCAGACTATAGACTGATCTATAGTCCAGACTATAGACTGATCTATGGTCCAGACTATAGACTGATCTATAGTCCAGACTATGGACTAATCTATAGTCCTTACCATAGACTGATCTTTAATCCAGACTATAGATTGATCTATAGTCCAGACTATAGACTGATCTGTAGTCCAGACTATAGACTGATCTGTAGTCAAGACTATAGACTAATCTGTAGTCCAGACTATAGACTGATCTATAGTCCAGACTATAGATGATCTTTATTAAAGTCTGTAGACTGATCTGTAGTCCAGACTATAGACTGATCTATAGTCCAGACTATAAACTGACCTATAATCCAGACTATAGCCTATCTATAGTCCAGAGTATATACTGACTTATAGTCCACACTATATACTAATCTATAGTCCAGACTATAGACTGATCTGTAGTCCAGACTATAGATTGATCTGTAGTCAAGACTATAGACTAATCTGTAGTCCAGACTATAGACTGGTCTATAGTCCAGACTATAGACTGGTCTATAGTCCAGACTATAGACCGATCTCCAGTCCAGTCAATAGAATGTTCTATAATCCACACTACAGACTGAACTATAATCCTGTCTATAGATTGAACTATAGTCCAGACTATAAACTTGTCTAAATTCCAAACTGTAGACTGATCTGTAGTCCAGAATGTAGACTGATCTATAGCCTATAGTAAAGGGTGAATAACATAAAAGAGGCCTATTTAAGGAATGCTAGAGATTTCAACTAAATATTATATAACTATTTTACCCTTCAATTATATTATGTTTAATAAAACTATTTCATAGAACTATGTGTATGTCAGAGTAATGCAAAATATACAACATTCAGGGTGGTAGAAAAAAAAGAAACAAAGTTTTACCCTAGTTCACTTAAAGTCTATGGTTCATATATTTTTATGTCATGGCAAAACTTTATGGAAAAAAGTCCTATCTCAAAAGCACTATACCACAACCTTTGGGAAACTTTTAGTTTTTTTCTTCATACATACTCCCGCACCCCTTTGACGGTATATGCGGTTTTACCAAAGAATTCAATGTCAGAAATGTGCAGTGTAAATAGCATTTGGTACCAACAAAGAAAAGCACTTTATTTCTATAATAAATATTAAAAAAATAGTGTTAAAATTATTAAATTTACTTGTTTTTAATTTAATGTTATTTCATATTAGTTGTTCTAATCGGTCACATAGTTTAGAGTAATCAATAGGAATTATTTTAAATGGCAACCAAATTTAATTAATTTTTCGTTATTTTTTTTTTTAATTTTTTAGATTGCATAAATGAACGTGAATTTAAAAGCGTCAGTAAATCCCATTGCAGATTGAAAATAAATTAAATTTTCTACAACCTACTATAGAGTGCTGGGAATGTTAATAAGTTTAGAACTTTAGGGGGTAATTTTTGAGCTAGATACCTAAAAAATAGATTTAATATTATTCCAAATAAATATTGAATATTAACTGTTGGTGATTGCATAAACTGTGAAATATTTATGACATTTTTAAATAAACAAATTCAAATATATTTTACTACTTTTTTCCTTCATCATTTATAACCATAATGTGGTTTTTCTTCAAAAAAAAAAAAATGGCTTTCTATAGAATTTTTTCCTCTAGTTCTGTTTAAATATCCCCAGAGTAATGGTTATTTGCTTGCTAAAAATTACATAGTTAAAACAAATAATTTTTCGAACATAAATTTTATATTTAAAATAAAATATTTGTAAAATGTAAATATACACTCATACAAGTTTACTAAATTAATCACAATATTTGTGTGCATTTCTGCATGAATAGTAAAGGAATTTAAATTAGTTTTAAAGTGTCACACACTTAACAAGTGGATAATAATATTATTAAGATGTAAAATGTATGAATAATTTGTAAATGGCTAATGAAAATTGCAGGCAAATTAAGTGGGATTCTCAAAAGTTGCAATGGAATTAGTTATTTAATTTTTAATAAATAATTTAAGTTCAAAAATAATGAAAAATCAGGTTTTTTTGAAATAATTTAATCAAATCGGAAAGTCAACTATTTCACAACGGGTGGGAAATAATCATTTAACTTCTAAACTGTTTGTCCGAATTCTAATGAAATTTTATTTTAAAAATTAAACATAACCGAGGTGTTCAAATTTGCAGACCCCTGACTACGCCTCTGGTGAGACCATGAAGTTCAAATTAAAAATTTTAACTCAACGACACTATCTCTTAATGCGTGTAAAATATCAGTGCAATCGCACACAGCGTTTAGATGTTACAGAATTATTTCCCATTTTTTATCCTATTCCACTGCGTAAAGTTGTGATTATAAAAAAACCTACTGAATGTAGGCGTATGAGCAACAATATTTACAACTAGTATAGTAATAGCACTCATACGCTGTGAAATACTATGAAAATTAACAAATGTACGAACATACGCAAAATAACCTATTATATGAATATGACTTACTATATACTGAATATAGATTGATCTATAGTCTTGAATAGAGAGTGATCTATAGTCAATACCATAGACTGATTAATAATCTTGACTATAGACTTGAATATAAACTGATCTGTAGTCTTGAATTGATAATGATATAAAGTCTTTACTATAGATTGATCTATACTTTTGACTATAGACTGATCTATTGTCTTGACCATAAACTTATCTATAGCCTTGACGATAGACTTATATATAATCTTGACTATAGACGAATATATAGCCTTGACTATAGAGTCATCTATAGCCTTGACTATAGACTCATCTATAGTCTTGACTATAGACTGATCTATAGTGAAGACTACATACGAATCTATAGTAAAGACTATAAACTTATCTATAGTCTTGACTAAAGAGTCATCTAAAGTCTTGACTGTATACTCATCTATAGTCTTGACTATAGACTCATGTATAGTCTTCACTATAGACTCATGAATAGTTTTGACTATAGACTCATATATAGTCTTGACTATAGACTCATCTATAGTCTTGACTATAGACTCATCTATAGTCTTGACTATAGACTCATCTATAGTCTTGACTATAGACTCATCTATAGTCTTGACTATAGACTCATCTATAGTCTTGACTATAGACTCATCTATAGTCTTGACTATAGACTCATCTATAGTCCTGACTATAGACACATCTATAGTCTTGACTATAGACTCATCTATAGTCTTGACTATAGACTCATCTATAGTCTTGACTATAGACTCATCTATAGTCTTGACTATAGACTCATCTATAGTATTGACTAAAGACTCATCTATAGTCTTGACTATAGACTCATCTATAGTCTTGACTATACACTCATCTATAGTCTTGACTATACACTCATCTATAGTCTTGACTATAGACTCATTTATAGTCTTGACTATAGACTCATATATAGTCTTGACTGTAGATTCATATATAGTCTTGACTGTAGACTCATCTATAGTCTTGACTGCAGACACATCTATAATCTTGACCATAGACTCATCTATAGACTTGACTAAAGACTCACCTATAGTCTTGACTAAAGACTCACCTATAGTCTTGACTACAGACTCACCTATAGTCTTGACTATAGACTTATCTATAGTCTTGACTATAGACTCATTTATAGTCTTGACTAAAGACTCATCTATAGTCTTGAGTGAAGACTACAGACTGATCTATAGTCTTGACTATAAAGTGATATATAGTCTTGACTATAGACTGATCTATAGTCTTGACTATTGACTGATCTATAGTCTTGACTATATACTGATCTATAATCTTAAATATGGACAGCTCTATAGTCTTGACTATAGACTGGTCTATAGTTTTCACTTTATACTGTTCTACGGTCTTGACTATAGACTGAACTATAGTTATGGGTATAGACTTATCTATTGTCATGACTATAGACTCATATATAATCTTGACTATAGACTCATATATAGTCTTGACTACAGACTGATCTGTAGTCTTAACTATACTTAGACTAATCATAGTCTTAACTATAGACTAATCTTTAGTCTTAATTAGAATAATCTATAGTGTTGACTATAGACTCATCAATAGTCTTGACTATAGACTGATCTATAGTCTTGACTATTAAGCTTTTATCATGTTTCTAGTCTGATGTATATTCTATGGTTTAGTCTCAAATATAGAACGATCTATAGTCTCAACTGTAGGGCGATATGTAGGCGTGACTATTAACTTAAGTCTTTACGATGGATTGGTCTGCAGTGATAACTGTAGATTGATCAAAACTGCTATTTCAACTGTTGTCTGATCAGTAGCCCATATTCTTAATTTTAGTATGCTCTTGACTTTAGAATGGTCTAGAGTCTTATAGTAAACGAACAAATACATAAATAGTAATTGTAAATATAATTGTATTGTTCAATTGCTTGTAAATTTTCAAGTAATTTCTAAGTAAAAATTTCTTATTTTTAAAATTTTTATTTTCCTCAATTTCTAAACACAAATAATTGATTTTTTTGGCAAACTAATAACTTGATTGAATAACAATTTCAATTTTAAAAACTTAACGTTACAACTTTTCCCAAGATTTCTGTACTTACAAATTATAAGGGAATATCTCACTTTTTCCATTTCCCTCTATAAATTGTCCTTACACTTAAATGAGAATATATTTGTTTCTACTTAGATAAATATAATAATAAAAAAAACACAAAAACTTTACTAAAGGAAAAAGTTTTCATGATACTTTTTTTATAGCTTCCTCTCGTAAAATATGATATAATTTTATGGGGAAAAATAAACAAAAAAATTAGTTTGTGAAAAAAGAAAAGTGTATTTCTTTTAATTTGAACTTTTTTTGTGTTGTGCAGCTATAGATTTTAAAGTTATATAAAATTCTTTCGATTCATTAGAGCGTGTGATTTTAGTTTTTTGGGTAATTTTGAATATTTATTTGAAGAAAAAGAGAAAAGTTGTTTTATTATTAGTTGCTTTCACTTTTTTACTAAAATTTTATTTGTTTCTTTTTTGGAATAGAAAAAGTTTAGAAAATAAATATTTCAAAATTTGGATTTTTATAGAAATGATTGCAGTACTAATATGTTAAATGAAAAGTTTTGTTCTAATTGTTTGTAAAATTAATTTCTATTTCAATAAATTGCATACTTATGGAATATAATCAATGTGTTGCAACATTACATGTGTTAAGAAGAGAATATAGTGATAACTTTCCATAAATCTCTATTGGACCATGTCCTTATATTCAGACAGTATGTATTATTATAATTAAAGTGCTATTTTTATTATAATTATGCACAAAAAGATTAAAGCAAATTATAATAATACGATTATTGCATTTAAATAACAAAACAAATTAAAGGCTTACAAATGGGGTTCCAAATAATTAGCGATTATTTTATACTTTTTACTTCCTGCCTAATTTGCACTTAAGTAAAAAACACTTATTTATTAATCAACGCTAAAGACGACTTCCATACACTTACGTTTTAAAAACACAAACACCCCAAGAGCAACACACCAACAATCCGTTACACACTAGTTCCATTTCTCATACCACAGTAAACTGTAAACATACACACATATACATAAATATTTAACAAGTGACGCATAAAAATAATTCAGTTCCTGTGCAATATCCTGCATTTAAACATGGCTTCCTACACGATTTTCTTTATTCTTATGGGTTTTTTTTTTCTCTTAATGGTTTTGTGATTTTATGTTTTATTTAACAGAATTTTTTTGTACGTAATTTTTTATTTTATTTGTACATATTTGTAGACAAACACCCCGCCACAATAACAATAAGAACTACTTAAGTACTAAATTTGAGTTTACCGCAATAAAACACATACATACGTCTAAATGTGAATACATAAAAGAAATTTCATCATAAATCTAAACCAGAATTTTATGTATTTTTTTTACCCAAAATATAAACTTACCACAGACTGTAAGGTCATATAAGAATATTTAAATAAGTCTGGTAGATTTAAGCCAGAGCTATTATTTCTAATCCATTAAGGGTATGAGTTTGACTGTATTTTATTATTTTCCATGTCTGTCGTTTTTAATTTAGGTTTGTGTTTTTCCATAGGAAATTACTCTTAAAGGACAAAAATCTAAGAGATAGCTTTCCACGGAAATCTCTTCTCTTAGATAGTCTAGTGTACTATCTAGTCCATAGCCTATTCCACAGTCAAGTCCATAGTCTAGCTTAGAGTCTAGTGTTTAATAGTCTAGTATAATCGAAAGTTACTCTAGAGTCTTGCCTATATTATGGTTCAAAATGTAGTATTTAGTCTAGACTAAAGACTAGACTATAGACTAGACTATAGACTAGGCTATAGACTAGACTATAGACTAGACTATAGACTACTATAGACTATAGACTAGACTATAGACTAGACTATAGACTAGACTATAGACTAGACTATAGACTAGACTATAGACTAGACTATAGAACTAGACTATAGACTAGAACTATAGACTAGACTATAGACTAGACTATAGACTAACTATGACTAGACTATAGACTAGACTATAGACTAGACTATAGACTAGACTATAGACTAGACTATAGACTAACTATAGACTAGACTATAGACTAGACTATAGACTAGACTATAGACTAGACTATAGACTAGACTATAGACTAGACTATAGACTAGACTATAGACTAGACTATAGACTAGACTTAGACTAGACTATAGACTAGACTATAGACTAGACTATAGACTAGACTATAGACTAGACTATAGACTAGACTATAGACTAGACTATAGACTAGACTATAACTAGACTATAGACTAGACTATAGACTAGACTATAGACTAGACTATAGACTAGACTATAGACTAGACTATAGACTAGACTATAGACTAGATATAGCTAGACTATAGACTAGACTATAGACTAGACTATAGACTAGACTATAGACTAGACTATAGACTATAGACTATAGACTAGACTATAGACTAGACTATAGACTAGACTATAGACTAGACTATAGACTAGACTATAGACTAGACTATAGACTAGACTAGATAGATAGACTAGACTATAGACTAGACTATAGACTAGACTATAGACTAGACTATAGACTAGACTATAGACTAGACTATAGAAGACTATAGACTAGACTATAGACTAGACTATAGACTAGACTATAGACTAGACTATAGACTAGACTATAGACTAGACTATAGACTAGACTATAGACTAGACTATAGACTAGACTATAGACTAGACTATAGACTAGACTATAGACTAGACTATAGACTAGACTATAGACTAGTATAGACTAGACTATAGACTAGATAAAGACTAGACTATAGACTAGACTATAGACTAGACTATAGACTAGACTATAGACTAGACTATAGACTAGCCATAGACTAGACTATAGACTAGACTATAGACTAGACTATACAATAGACTAAGACTAGACTATAGACTAGACTATAGACTAGACTATAGAATAGACTAATAGACTAGACTAAGACTAGACTAGACTAGACTATAGACTAGACTATAGACTAGACTATAGACTAGACTATAGACTAGACTATAGACTAGACTATAGACTAGACTATAGACTAGACTATAGACTGATATAGACTATATAGACTAGACTATAGACTAGACTATAGACTAGACTATAGACTAGACTATAGACTAGACTATAGACTAGACTATAGACTAGACTATAGACTAGACTATAGACTAGACTATAGATAGACTATAGACTAGACTATAGACTAGACTATAGACTAGACTATAGACTAGACTATAGACTAGACTATAGACTAGACTAGACTAGACTATAGACTATAGACTATAGACTAGACTATAGACTAGACTATAGACTAGACTATAGACTAGACTATAGACTAGACTATAGACTAGACTATAGATAGACTAGACTAGATGACTAGACTATAGACTAGACTATAGACTAGACTATAGACTAGACTATAGACTAGACTATAGACTAGACTATAGACTAGACTATAGACTAGACTATAGACTAGACTATAGACTAGACTATAGACTAGACTATAGACTAGACTATAGACTAGACTATAGACTAGACTATAGACTAGACTATAGACTAGACTATAGACTAGACTATAGACTAGACTATAGACTAGACTATAGACTAGACTATAGACTAGACTATAGACTAGACTAAGACTAGACTATAGACTAGACTATAGACTAGACTATAGACTAGACTATAGACTAGACTATAGACTAGACTATAGACTAGACTATAGACTAGACTATAGACTAGACTATAGACTAGACTATAGACTAGACTATAGACTAGACTATAGACTAGACTATAGACTAGACTATAGACTAGACTATAGACTAGACTATAGACTAGACTATAGACTAGACTATAGACTAGACTATAGACTAGACTATAGACTAGACTATAGACTAGACTATAGACTAGACTATAGACTAGACTATAGACTAGACTATAGACTAGACTATAGACTAGACTATAGACTAGACTAGATAGACTAGATAGACTATATAGACTAGACTATAGACTAGACTATAGACTAGACTATAGACTAGACTATAGACTAGACTATAGACTAGACTATAGACTAGACTATAGACTAGACTATAGACTAGACTATAGACTAGACTATAGACTAGACTATAGACTAGACTATAGACTAGACTATAGACTAGACTATAGACTAGACTATAGACTAGACTATAGACTAGACTATAGACTAGACTATAGACTAGACTATAGACTAGACTATAGACTAGACTATAGACTAGACTATAGACTAGCTAGATAGACTATAGACTAGACTAGACTAGACTATAGACTAGACTATAGACTAGACTAAAGACTAGACTATAGACTAGACTATAGACTAGACTATAGACTAGACTATAGACTAGACTATAGACTAGACATAGACTAGACTATAGACTAGACTATAGACTAGATATAGACTAGACTATAGACTAGACTATAGACTAGACTATAGACTAGACTATAGACTAGACTAAAGACTAGACTATAGACTAGACTATAGACTAGACTATAGACTAGACTATAGACTAGACTATAGACTAGACTATAGACTAGACTATAGACTAGACTATAGACTAGACTATAGACTAGACTATAGACTAGACTATAGACTAGACTATAGACTAGACTATAGACTAGACTATAGACTAGACTATAGACTAGACTATAGACTAGACTATAGACTAGACTATAGACTAGACTATAGACTAGACTATAGACTAGACTATAGACTAGACTATAGACTAGACTATAGACTAGACTATAGACTAGACTATAGACTAGACTATAGACTAGACTATAGACTAGACTATAGACTAGACTATAGACTAGACTATAGACTAGACTATAGACTAGACTATAGACTAGACTATAGACTAGACTATAGACTAGACTATAGACTAGACTATAGACTAGACTATAGACTAGACTATAGACTAGACCATAGACTAGACTATAGACTAGACTATAAACTAGACCATAGACTAGACTGTAGACTAGACTATAGACTAGACTATAGACTAGACTATAGACTAGACTATAGACTAGACTATAGACTAGACTATAGACTAGACTATAGACTAGACTATAGACTAGACTATAGACTAGACTATAGACTAGACTATAGACTAGACTATAGACTAGACTATAGACTAGACTATAGACTAGACTATAGACTAGACTATAGACTAGACTATAGACTAGACTATAGACTAGACTATAGACTAGACTATAGACTAGACTATAGACTAGACTAGACTAGACTATAGACTAGACTATAGGCTAGACTATAGACTAGACTATAGACTAGACTATAGACTAGACTATAGACTAGACTATAGACTAGACTATAGAGACTAGACTAGATAGACTAGACTATAGACTAGACTATAGACTAGACTATAGACTAGACTATAGACTAGACTATAGACTAGACTATAGACTAGACTATAGACTAGACTATAGACTAGACTATAGACTAGACTATAGACTAGACTATAGACTAGACTATAGACTAGACTATAGACTAGACTATAGACTAGACTATAGACTAGACTATAGACTAGACTATAGACTAGACTATAGACTAGACTATAGACTAGACTATAGACTAGACTATAGACTAGACTATGACTAGACTATAGACTAGACTATAGACTAGACTATAGACTAGACTATAGACTAGACTAAGACTAGACTATAGACTAGACTAGACTATAGACTAGACTAGACTATAGACTAGACTAGACTATAGACTAGACTAGACTATAGACTAGACTAGACTATAGACTAGACTATAGACTAGACTATAGACTAGACTATAGACTAGACTATAGACTAGACTATAGACTAGACTATAGACTAGACTATAGACTAGACTATAGACTAGACTATAGACTAGACTATAGACTAGACTATAGACTAGACTATAGACTAGACTATAGACTAGACTATAGACTAGACTATAGACTAGACTATAGACTAGACAATAGACTATACTATAGACTATACTATAGACTATACTATAGACTAGACTAGAGACTATAGACTAGACTATAGACTAGACTATAGACTAGACTATAGACTAGACTATAGACTAGACTATAGACTAGACTATAGACTAGACTATAGACTAGACTATAGACTAGACTATAGACTAGACTATAGACTAGACTATAGACTAGACTATAGACTAGACTATAGACTAGACTATAGACTAGACTATAGACTAGACTATAGACTAGACTAGACTATAGACTAGACTATAGACTAGACTATAGACTAGACTAGACTAGACTATAGACTAGACTAAAGACTAGACTATAGACTAGACTATAGACTAGACTAAAGACTAGACTATAGACTAGACTATAGACTAGACTATAGACTAGACTATAGACTAGACTATAGACTAGACTATAGACTAGACTAGACTAGACTATAGACTAGACTATAGACTAGACTATAGACTAGACTATGGACTAGACTATAGACTAGACTATAGACTAGACTATAGACTAGACTATAGACTAGACTATAGACTAGACTAGACTATAGACTAGACTATAGACTAGACTATAGACTAGACTATAGACTAGACTATAGACTAGACTATAGACTAGACTATAGACTAGACTATAGACTAGACTATAGACTAGACTATAGACTAGACTATAGACTAGACTATAGACTAGACTATAGACTAGACTATAGACTAGACTATAGACTAGACTATAGACTAGACTATAGACTAGACTAGACTATAGACTAGACTATAGACTAGACTATAGACTAGACTATAGACTAGACTATAGACTAGACTATAGACTAGACTATAGACTAGACTATAGACTAGACTATAGACTAGACTATAGACTAGACTATAGACTAGACTATAGACTAGACTATAGACTAGACTATAGACTAGACTATAGACTAGACTATAGACTAGACTATAGACTAGACTATAGACTAGACTATAGACTAGACTATAGACTAGACTATAGACTAGACTATAGACTAGACTATAGACTAGACTATAGATTAGACTATAGACTAGACTAGACTAGACTATAGACTAGACTATAGACTAGACTATAGACTAGACTATAGACTAGACTATAGACTAGACTATAGACTAGACTATAGACTAGACTATAGACTAGACTATAGACTAGACTATAGACTAGACTATAGATAGACTAGACTATAGACTAGACTATAGACTAGACTATAGACTAGACTATAGACTAGACTATAGACTAGACTATAGACTAGACTATAGACTAGACTATAGACTAGACTATAGACTAGACTATAGACTAGACTATAGACTAGACTATAGACTAGACTATAGACTAGACTATAGACTAGACTATAGACTAGACTATAGACTAGACTATAGACTAACTATAGACTAGACTATAGACTAGGACTATAGACTAGACTATAACGTAACTATGACTAGACTATAGACTAACTATAGACTAGACTATAGACTAGACTATAGACTAGACTATAGACTAGACTACTAGACTAGACTATAGACTAGACCTAGACTAGACTATAGACTAGACTATAGACTATAGACTAGACTATAGACTAGCCTAGACTATAGACTAGACTATAGACTAGTCTATAGTCTATCTTCTTTAAACTCCTTTAAATTTGTATAAAAATAAAATTCTCTTATAAACATATTTTCGAAACATTTTTGCAATTTTGTATTTGTTTAACTCAACAATAATTCATTAAAAAAGCCTTTCACGAAAAATACAATAACCAATTTTTATTATTTTATAAGGTGCAATTAAACAAAAATTGTAGGCGTTAAAGTATTCACAAAAATTCAAAACCATTTTTTTTTTTTTTTTTTTGTTCGCTTTGAATTGGCAAAATTATAAAACAACCGTTGTTAAGTAAAACTCTTAATTAATAACATTTCTCTCACTAATTAGATTTTATGTTTTCTGTACAAAGCAAACCTTTTAAACCAAATTGGTAAGCGAATTTAAAGCAAACTGGCGCGTTTTTTTAACAAGTGTAAATTTTTTTTTTTTTTTTTTTTTTTGTTTTATTCGTTTGGCACCTAAATGTATAAATGAATGAGTGAAGGGAAAATTTAACACTTAATAATATTCAATATTAAACGAAATTATAATCAAACGAAAAATTTTAATAAAAGTGATGAAGTTGTATTGTAGTGGTGGAAAGGAAACCCATTTACAAGACTAAAATATAACGAAAACCTTTTTGTTAGGTTTATTTTTCTCTCAAATGCTGTTAATAATACTGATTGTTTTGGCCATGGTTCTCCATCAAACCTTCAACTTTCAAATTAACAAAATTTCCAGGAATATAAATAAGAAAAATCCATTCTGCGCCAAACAGCATGAGTCATTTTTAGTGAATTATTAAATAATTAGAGAGTGATAGGTTGGAGCATCTGAAAATCCCCTCAATTTCGGATGTGTTTTGGCACTGATTTTTTTTTTTTTTTTTTTGTCATATAAATATAGTCAAAATTAGTTTTCATTATATCCTACAAATCCACAAAACTAACTCTCAAACCAAAATATTGACAAGAGTTCCCTGATGTCTTGAATTGCCGTTCACTGCTCTAGAGACTTTTTACTTTACACCAGCTAAGTTTTGGCAATAAAACTTACAGCAAAGAGTTTGCAATATTTTACTGATTTCGATGGCAATAAAAAAATCAGTTTTCTCATAATTTACAGCCCCACAAAGACCACTTTCAACTCAAATAAACTTAAGAGTTATTTATGCAAAAATTATCCACAGAGAATACAATTCGTTTGATTTTTAAATAACAGAACTCAGAATATTTGTAACACTTTTAACACACACACACACTAAATCACATCCATTTTGTGAAGTGCTAAAACACATAAATTAAAGGAAACCCTTTCCCCTTTCAATATACTTATGTACATTTTTAGTCTATATATTTATACACATACTTCCTGCATGGTATCATTACTAAGCAACACATCCACTCTAGACAACATACTACTACTACTGAAAAAAGGTGTAAAAACTTTATCGACTAATGGCAAAAGGCAGTCAAGAATAAAAGAAAAGTGCTAACTGTTTAAGTTAAACAAACAAATAGACAAACAACAATGAAGTGAAAAGATAACTAAACTGCAAAAAAAAAAGAAGGTAAAAGTGTCAAATGGTTATAAAAATACCATTTAATAATATTGCTGCTGCTACTAACTACTATAACAAGCAAGTTGTCTTGTAGTAAAAAGTTGTGTATTAATATTGAAACTTAATATAAACAGTATAGAGAAAACAACAACTAAAAGTGCTGCTGATATTACCAACACGTAAACAAACTAAACTAACACATTCATACATACACATGTACGTATAAACCTAAAAGAAAGTAATAACGTGTTATAGAATACAAAATCATTATAAGGATACGAAAAGCTATATAGAACAAATACAAACGCTATATTCGGTTATGTCGAACTTTATATGCCTTTCACTATTGTTTCTTTATAACAAAAATATTTTATTTTTAATTTTGTAATTAAAAAAAAATATAGTCTAGTCTATAGTCTAGTCTATAGTCTAGTCTATAGTCTAGTCTATAGTCTAGTCTATAGTCTAGTCTATAGTCTAGTCTATAGTCTAGTCTATGTAGTCTATAGTCTAGTCTATAGTCTAGTCTATAGTCTAGTCTATAGTCTAGTCTATAGTCTAGTCTATAGTCTAGTCTATAGTCTAGTCTATAGTCTAGTCTATAGTCTAGTCTATAGTCTAGTCTATAGTCTAGTCTATAGTCTAGTCTATAGTCTAGTCTATAGTCTAGTCTATAGTCTAGTCTATAGTCTAGTCTATAGTCTAGTCTATAGTCTAGTCTATAGTCTAGTCTATAGTCTAGTCTATAGTCTAGTCTATAGTCTAGTCTATAGTCTAGTCTATAGTCTAGTCTATAGTCTAGTCTTAGTCTAGTCTATAGTCTAGTCTATAGTCTAGTCTATAGTCTAGTCTATAGTCTAGTCTATAGTCTAGTCTATAGTCTAGTCTATAGTCTAGTCTATAGTCTAGTCTATAGTCTAGTCTATAGTCTAGTCTATAGTCTAGTCTATAGTCTAGTCTATAGTCTAGTCTATAGTCTAGTCTATAGTCTAGTCTATAGTCTAGTCTATAGTCTATATAGTCTAGTCTATAGTCTAGTCTATAGTCTAGTCTATAGTCTAGTCTATAGTCTAGTCTATAGTCTAGTCTATAGTCTAGTCTATCTAGTCTAGTCTGTCTATAGTCTAGTCTATAGTCTAGTCTATAGTCTAGTCTATAGTCTAGTCTATAGTCTAGTCTATAGTCTAGTCTATAGTCTAGTCTATAGTCTAGTCTATAGTCTAGTCTATAGTCTAGTCTATAGTCTAGTCTATAGTCTAGTCTATAGTCTAGTCTATAGTCTAGTCTATAGTCCTAGTCTATAGTCTAGTCTATAGCCTAGTCTATAGTCTAGTCTAGAGTCTAGTCTAGAGTCTAGTCTAGAGTCTAGTCTAGAGTCTAGTCTATAGTCTAGTCTATAGTCTAGTCTATAGTCTAGTCTAGAGTCTAGTCTATAGTCTAGTCTATAGTCTAGTCTATAGCCTAGTCTATAGTCTAGTCTAGAGTCTAGTCTAGAGTCTAGTCTAGAGTCTAGTCTAGAGTCTAGTCTATAGTCTAGTCTATAGTCTAGTCTATAGTCTAGTCTAGAGTCTAGTCTATAGTCTAGTCTATAGTCTAGTCTATAGTCTAGTCTATAGTCTAGTCTATAGTCTAGTCTATCGTTTAGTCTATCATCTAGTCTATCGTCTAGTCTATCGTCTAGTCTATCGTCTAGTCTATAGTCTAGTCTAAATCTAGTCTGTAGTCACAGTAAACTTTCTCTGAAAAAGTATTTCCTTAAAAACTGTTTCTCTAGTAAAACTATGAGAAATTTGGCGCGCTCATAGAGCTATTCTTGAAGCAACCTCTCAATGGGCTTACTGGTGTCTGTCTCATAGGACATCTGCTGCGTGGCTCTATTTGAATTTCCAACATATCTTTCGGCAGATTTAGCATATGTGAATTTAAAATGCTTATTTTTATACGAATTCAAAAGGTGTTGATATTGCAGATATACCAAGGAGTTTTTGCTACAAAATGTGTTTAATTTGGTATTCGTCTGTCCGTCCGCGTTTATATGAGTAGAGAGCTCTAGCATAAAACATATCAATAGCAATAGCTCTGTATCCGTTTCCTGTACACACACAAACAAACAAATACGTACATTTCATTTTGTGTTTTAATTTTTTATTTGTTGTTATTATTGTTTTAGAATAACATCAGTGACAGGACTTCTATTTCATTTGTTGGCGTTCGCCTTTCTTTTTATATGTACTTTTTATTGCTGCTCTCGTTGTTGATGATACAGATGATGTTGTTGCTGTTGCAACACTATTGTTGTTATTTTGTTGAAAAGTATTGGCGCCTTGCACTTTATCAAAATGTTATTTATTATGTACTCACAATATGATAATGATGATGACATTGAACAAAAATTGAAAATGCTTTTTCTAATGTTAAAAAGCATGTTGGTAGTGGTATTGATGACGCTGATAATCATATTGATGATGATCATCATGAGGACGAGGCTAAAATGTGGAAATGGTAACTCAACTATTATGCATAAATAAATATATAAACGGTCATGGTACATTAGTTTGTTTTTTTTTTTTTTTTCGTTGTTGCTTTCTCTTTTCTTCCGTAATAATGCCAATGACGAGGTCTAATGAACAACAGCATCAGCATCTATGTAAAGATTGCAGAACATTAGTGTGTGAATTGATTGAAACAAAAAGGGGTAGGAGGGTAATGGAAGGAATCATTGCGGTGCAACCTATAATTCGTGGCTACAGAAGGCGCAAGAGAAAGTGTGAATATAAAGTCAAAGAATTTTTATACGAACAGTAGTGATGTATGTTTAAGAACATGGCTTTTGTAGGGTTTTACTATGCAACTAACTATGCAACTAACTAACTAGTTAGTTAGTTAGTTAGTTAGTTATTTAGTTAGTTAGTTAGTTAGTTAGTTAGTTAGTTAGTTAGTTAGTTAGTTAGTTAGTTAGTAGTTAGTTAGTTACTTAGTTAGTTAGTTAGTTAGTTAGTTAGTTAGTTAGTTAGTTAGTTAGTTAGTTAGTTAGTTAGTTAGTAGTTAGTTAGTTAGTTAGTTAGTTAGTTAGTTAGTTAGTTAGTTAGTTAGTTAGTTAGTTAGTTAGTTAGTTAGTTAGTTAGTTAGTTAGTTAGTTAGTTAGTTAGTTAGTTAGTTAGTTAGTTAGTTAGTAGTTAGTTAGTTAGTTAGTTAGTTAGTAGTTAGTTAGTTAGTTAGTTAGTTAGTTAGTTAGTTAGTTAGTTAGTTAGTTAGTTAGTTAGTTAGTTAGTTAGTTAGTTAGTTAGTTAGTTTAGTTAGTTAGTTAGTTAGTTAGTTAGTTAGTTAGTTAGTTAGTTAGTTAGTTAGTTAGTTAGTTGTTAGTTAGTTAGTTAGTTAGTTTAGCTTAGTAGTTAGTTAGTTAGTTAGTTAGTTAGTTAGTTAGTTAGTTAGTTAGTTAGTTAGTTAGTTAGTTAGTTAGTTAGTTCGTAGTTAGTTAGTTCGTTAGTTAGTAGTTAGTAGTTAGTGCTTCTCCGGAAAAAAGGGATAATATGGGAATTTACTTCTAGCCGTGATCAAACTATGGACCGATCTGTACTAATACATATATAAAGTGATGCTAAGAAAAGCAACCTTAATATATGTGCATAAATTCATTTGAAGCTGTTTAACGCTTTATATCCTTTCAAAACTTAGGGGGTGGATATGGTGATTTTATATTGTTCCTCCTATGAAGTCATATTTATGCGTAACTAGTATTTTATGTGTTTGCTGCTGCTGTTGTAC
>NW_023995568.1:0-103257 GCF_015586225.1 Lucilia sericata | reverse complement strand
TTAATTAAAAGTAAATGTGTTACTGTTACGGCTGTCTTAGTTTTACACACCAAACATTTTGCGTTTACAATTGTAGTGTCTTTTCCAATTTCTTTGTCGCCTTGAACTTTTTGCAATAAAATTGAAAAATGTGTATTGTGAACAAATACATAGATACAGTAGATATGGTACATATAATCAAATAAAAATTAATTATTCTTAAACTGAGCAGCAGAACAAGCATCTGCAAACACCATTTTGATAACAATTTTTTAACCAACACATATACACAATACACAGGAAACACACTGATACGAATTATAGGAGAATGGCTGTTAAATAATGGATTGGTAGCACAGGTGATCAAAGTTGGAAAATATAAACTCATTCAACTAAATTTTTGTAGCAATTATTTGTTAAAATATTAAATTTTAACGATTCTTATATAATTGCAATCGAAACGTTGTACATCGTATATATGAGCATCAGTATGATTTTCAGAATAGCACCTTTCTTAAAAGAAATCAGTTTAGCTTAATTTTCTTTTAAATCCTTGATTTTTAAATCCTTAAATTTTGAATGAAAACTTTGACATCCATATGAAAATATGGGAACAAAACGAGAAGCCTAGTTATAGGGCGTGGCAACTCCCATATTAAGAAAATCTTAAATTATTATATCTGAGACAATGTAACAGTTAGAGTCCTCAAATTTTTGCCGGAATTGACACTAAAGTCAATATGAGATGAAAAATGGCCAGACTAGAAATAGGGGGCGTGGTACTTCCCAAATGAATTAAATACATAAATCGTTTTTTGGGAAAACATTAGAGCTAGAATCTTCAAGTTATATTCGAAGAATTTAAACATCTATGTGAACAATTGGGAGAAAAATGCGTGGACCTTCATTAGGAGGGCTTGGAACCCTCCATCTATATGCACACATACATATGTATATAAAAATGAATGTGTATTTATAAGTTTGAAGTATATTTGAAGTTTATAGACTTCTAAACGGCTGATCCGTTTTCCTGTATGTCTGGAAGATGTTATATACTACTTTTTTATGAAAATACATTTTGGCGAGGAGCCACGCCCATATTAAGAAAATTTTAAATCATTATATCTTGGATAATATAACGTTAGAGTCCTCAAATTTTGTTGCAGCAGCCACTTTAGTGTCAATATGATTATTTAGGACAAAAAGTAGGGCGAACTAGCAGCAGGGGCATGGCACCTCCCATATAAATGAAATACAAAAATTAGTTTATCTTGGAAACTATTACAGTTAGAATCTTGAAATTGCACGAAGAATTTTAACATTTATGTAAATATTTTGGGTAATAAATTGGCGGACTACCAATAAGAGGAGCGCAGGCTTGGGGGGTAATGACTACATCACAATTACAATTACATTTGAAGTAATTGTAATTGAAGCTTTACCAATTACAATTACTTGTAATTGAAGTTTTGCCAATTACAACTATTTGTAATTGAAGTTTTGACAATTACAATTACTTGTAATGGTAATTGAAGTTTTGCCAATTACAATTATTGTAATTGGAAATTTTACAATTACAAGTAATTGTAATTGGTTATTGCTCAATTATACATTACAAGTAATTGTAATTGACCATGTAATTAATTACTTTGTGTAATTCATTACCCCCCATGCCTGGAGGGGCGGCACCTCCCATATAAATTACATACAAAAATTCGTGAAACTAATAAAACTAAATTTAGGACAAAAAGTAGGCGGACTAGCAGCGGGGGCGTGTCACCACCCACATTAACTATCTGGGAAACTATTAAAGGTAGCATCTTAAAATTTTGCACAATGAATTTTAACATCTATCTGAAAATTTTGGGGAAAATGGGAGGACTTGATACCTTTCACATCAATTAAATACAAAAATTCGTATATCTGGTAATTATTAAATTATTCAAATTGGAATACAAAATAATGTTTGGAAAAAATTCCCAAACTTGGAATAGCTGATGTGACATCTACCAAATAAAGAAAATACAAAAAGTCGTATATCTGGAAAACTTGCGAATCTTATACTAAATAATGGGTATTTTTTTTCAAAATTTTTTTTATTTTTTATTTATGTGTATATTTCAACGAAAATGTATTATGATCCAAACAAAATAAAGTTTTAATATAATTTTTTTAATACGCTTAAATGCTTATTTCTTATCTCTTTAAGTTCAAGAGATATTTGGGGATCAAAATCTAGTATTTCATAACTATCCCTCAAAAACTTTCCTCCACACTATTTAAATATGCCTTCCTCTTTACTATTTATAAACTAAGACAAATTCAACAATTTAAATATATTCACAAAATTATGACAACTTATGACTAAACACTTTACACAGAAAATTATAACCTGTCAACAATGTCGATTACCCTAAAGGCAACAGCGTTTAGTAACACACAAAAACTTGTGTTTGAAGAACTAAAAACAAACTTTTTTTTATAATTTTATATTTATGAAAAGGGAAATAGTTTCTTTAGCAAATATTTATGACATAAAATTTATAAACATGTGATGCTATTTACGACTATAATAAAATTCTTAAAAAAACCTTTTTCTATGCCACAAAATTTAAATTTAACCCTTTTGATATTGAAATTCCATAAGTGTGGTAAGCAAAAATTTGCTTAAAAAAACTTAAAAACAAATTTATGAACCATTTTAATAATATTTTTAGAAATAAAAACAAGAAACAACATCTAGTAAATCAAAAAATTAATTTCATTTGATATAGAAAATGTTCGCAAAAGAACACAAATTAAATAAAACACGCGTTCCAGAAATGATACAGTTCATTTTGTGATGAAATGTTTAGATGAATAATAATCATTAAAGAACAAACAAAAATATTTAATTTGTATGAGAAAAAAAATGAAATATTAAATAAAAAAATTTATTATATGGGTTTTAATTATAAGAGCAAAAAAATACTAAAATAGAAATGATAAAAATCTAAAACCTTATAATGAATAAGTTACTTATGTATGTTTTAAAAAAAGTCATATTGTCAAATTTTCACCGTGTCTTTAATTTGTTTTCAAAATAATAATTTTGTTTAAAAAAATATATTTTTGATTTTAATTTCTCTTTTTGTATTTTCATTTGCAGATAATGAAGGGGGAACATATTAAAAAGTCATCAACCACAACACAAAAGAAAATATACAAAAAAATTGTATTTATTTAAAAAAAAATAAAAACTGAAGAGTAAAAATATTGTATTGTATATACATAGAGAAAAAGGAATAAATGAAACGAACACAAATGTGAGTTAAAAAAACAATAAATCGACCACAAGATAAGAGGAGAATAAGCAAAAACCAAATGTATGAACAGCAACCTTGGAAACCAGCCAACTTTATCATAATTTAAATGAAGAACATCATAATGACGCTGAACATGCGATAATCATAATGATGAGGATCATTTATAATATTTAAAATAAGAATGTTGACAACGAAAATGTCGATTATGATGAAGATGAAAATAGCGAATAATACTCGCGCTTCAATGCCAAACCAAACAGCAACCAACGACAACAACAGAGCAGCAGCAACAGCATCTATAAACAAACAAATAAGCAGCAACATTATTAACAATAATATGCAGTAACAATAATAATAATAATATGCAAAATAATTGTTTACATATACACACATTTAAAGTGATAATATTAATAAAAAAGTGAAAAACCCCATAAAGACAATAAAATGGAAAAACAGCCAAAAATCTCTTAAAAGAAACGAAAAACCTCAAAAAATGCTTAATTTCACACTCTTTGAAGAAAGTTTTTTTAAAAGTTCAAAAAATATATATTTTATCAAAAATCTTAAACACACACCACCTACCCCACCACTAGCGACACCACCATGGTGACAGATATATTTTTAATTAGCAAATTATATGAAAATGTCAAACAAAGAAAACACAAAAATAAATAACAACCAAACAACATTAAAATAAAACCAACAAATATTTAAAGATATAAATCACAGAACTAAACTAAAAATAAAAATTTTAATAAAACGAAAATAAATAAAAAAACAATAATTTAAAACACTCCTCGTTTAAAGAATATTTTAAGACTATTGACTTTTTCTTTTGTTCTAAACATTTGAAATTATTTTCTTAATAATATTTAAACTAATTTTCAAGTGCTTAATAATTATTTCTTTCACCTCCTGTTTCCGTCATACACTCACGGCTAAAAGCAAACAAACGACGAAATAAATATAAAAATTACAACGCACACCTTCTGGTTTGTTTTTTTTTTCTAAAGTGCAAGTGACACTCGTAAAAATGCAAAGAAATAGGAAATGACAAGTAAACAGCAACAACTAACAAAAAAAAAAATGCAAATAAATTTAATACAAATAAATAAATGTAGAAAAAAATCATACAACAAACACAGCATCTGTTGCAAATAAATCAAATTTTAAATTGAATTTGTTGTAGAATACAGGGTGTTATTAAAAAAAATATATAAATTTTCCATAAATTTTTTTTTATATAAAAAGTTGCTTTAAAAAAAGAACATCTTATTCTATAAAAATTTTTTCTATAAAAGAGTTTTTTTTTTTTTTTTAAAGAAACATTTGTTTAACAGAAACTCTTTAAAAAACTATTTTTTCTATAAATAATAAATTTTTTCTATAAAAAGTTGTTTTATAATAGAGCAAGAAATTGCTCCATAAAGGAGCAATATTTTTCTATATAAAAAGTTTCCTATAAAAGACAAACTTTTTATAGAAAAAGTTGCTTTACAAAAGGAGAAATTTTGCTGGATAAAAGAGCAATTTTTCCTAGAAACAGTTGCTCTATGAAAGAAATTTTTTTCTAGAAAAAGTTGCTCAATAAAAAACTATTTTTTCTAGAAAAGTAGCTCCATAAAAAAGCAATTTTTTCTACAAAAAGTTGCTCATTAAAAAAGAAATTTTTTCTAGAAAAACTTGTTCTATAAAGTAGCAATTTTTCCAAAAAAAAAGTTGCTCTATAAAAGAGCAATTGTTTCTAGAAAAAGTTGCTTTATAAAAGATCAGTTTTTTGAGAGAAAGTTGCTCCATACAAAGCTATGTTTTCTAGAAAAAGTTGTTCTAAAAGGATCAATTTTTCCAAAAAAAAAAAAAAAAGAATCTCTATATCGAGAAATTTTTTTAGAAAAAGTTGCTCTATAAAGGAAAATTTTTTCTAGAACAAGTTGCTCACTGAAAGACTTTTAAAATTAACAAATTTTTTTAGACAAAGTTGCTCAATAAAACAGAATTTTTTCTAGAAAAAGTTATTCTAAAAAGTTGCTCTATAAAAGAGAAATTGTTTCTTTAAAAAGTTGCCCTATAAAAATCAATTTTTATAGAAAAAGTTGCACTTTTATAATTCCATTTTCTGTAGAAGAAAATGTTGCTCTATAAAAGAGTATTTTTTCTAGAAAAAATTGCTCCATAAAAGACCATTTTTATCTAGAAAAAGTTGCTCCATAAAAGAGCAATTTTTCTAGAAAAATTTTATCCATAAAGTGCAATTTTTTCTACAAGTAGTTGTTCTATAAACGAGCAATTTTTCGAAAAAAAAGTTGCTCTATAAAAAAGCAATTTTTTAAAGGAACAAGTTTTCATTAAAAACTTGCTCCATAAAAGGTAATTTTTTCTGTAAAAAGTTGCTATATAAAAAGGCAATTTTATCTTGAAATGATTTATAAAAGATAATTTTTTATATTTTCTAAAGAAAAATGCTCTCAAATACTCAACTAGCAAGTTTACCAGAAGAAATTGTTCTGTAAAAGATATAATTCTCCAAAAATTATTGTAATATACATCAACAATTTTCTAAAGTTTTAAAATTTTTTTTATTATTTTTAATACCCTGTAATTCACAAAAATAAAACCTCACCGATCGAATGAAAATGTTTTATTGTGCCGATATCAAACACATTTATTTTATCTCAGTTTTTTTTATTTTGTCTATTTTTCAGAAAATAATGGCAACGTCAACGGAAAATACAAATAAGCGACAAAAACATCACAAGCAACAACAATATCATCATCAACAACAACATCAGCAACAAGCACAACAACAGCAATTACTAAGAAAAAGAACTAAAATTAATTTTAAGTGAAACGAAAATAAAATATTTAAAACAAAAATAAAACTAACACTATTTTGAAAACATAAAATAAGAGCGAAGATCTAGAAACAAGAAAAAATTTAAAAAAACTAGTGGGTTTGTTTTTTTCAATCAAACACACTCAAAACAAACGAGATGTCGTGTATGACCACGACCTCGACCATCATAAAAATGAGGAAAAAATTTCTCCAACAAGTTTTGCTAAATAAAATATAAAAAAATAAGATACAAAAATAAAAAGAATAATATTGTTTATATATATAAAAAAATAAAGAAATAAATATAAAAATTTTTAACAAAAAAAAAAGAGCGACAACAAGTCAGAAAAGAGTCCCATACAAATTTTCTAAAAGAATTTATAGAAAAAATATTAAGATCTTGTGATTTGTTTCTTTTGGTTAAATTTTGTTTTTATTTTTTATGGAAAATCAACACTTCGAATAAAAAAATTTTGAAATTGAGTCCTCAGTCGTTTGAACGGCATAAAAAAGAACAACGCGCGAGCGCTTCCATTGTGAATGTGAACAAGTGATAAAAAAATACGTTAGAAAATTTATTTTCAAAAGTGAAATTTTTCTTTATAAAAAAATAAAAGTTTTCCATTGAAGAAAGAAAAGAAATTACGAAAACCCAGAGTTGTGAATTTAAAATAAGTGAAAGTTTAAAATTAAATATGTATTTAAATAAAAATATGGCAAATATTAAATAAAATAAAAAAATCTTAAAGAAAAGTGTTAAAGTGAGAGAGGAAAAAAAAAGATTTAAAATAAATTTATTTAAAAAAGAAAAGCAAAAAATCAAGTATCATACAAAATAGAAATTTCTTTTAATAAAAATATATTTGTAATGTCTACAAAAACCACAATAAAACCAACAACTAACACAACGTCAAACCAATTAACAACATCACGTACAATGTAACAGCAATACCAGCAGCAACAATAGAGGATACAAACGAAACAGCAGCAGCCAGTACTGCAGCAACAACAATTCTAAATGCAGTTCCAGCGCCACAAGAACAGCTAGCAAACACCAGCAAATACAACAGCAACAACTTTAAATGCTAGTTCAACAATTGCAAAAAAGTCATTAAAACATAATAATAATGTTTTAAGAAAAAACGAGGCGGCAAAGGCCATACGTTATAACAGAAACACAAACAACTGCAGTTGCAACAACAAAGACAACGACACAACAAACACCAACGCCACCACAAAAACAGCAACAAAGACAACCACGACCACTAATTACAACTACATTTGCAACAACGACTACATCATTTACAGCTGCCATTGCCGCAGCCCTATTGCAAACGACAAATGCTACCACCGCTACACTCACCGCCGCCCTTCAAACACACGCTGCAGCAGCTTCCTCTCCATATGAAGTTGCTGGTGCATCACCATACTCATCAGCATCATCGTCATCACCTGCCGTTACACACATACCACCGTCATTATCGATCGATAGTTCACTACAGTATCCCATGGCGGTGTTGGATGGCACTTTAGCCCAAATGGAGCCGAATGCAACCACAACACATTTACTGCATAATACAGTCATTTCCACTGCCACATCTGCTTTAGCTGCCGCTGCTGCAGCAGCTTCAACAGCTAATACAACGCTATTACTAGATGATGATGGTGGTGGCGGCACAGATTCCGATGGTGATTGGTTTGATGATGCTATTTTAGCCTTGAAAGCTTTTGTCATGTTATTTATAATAATTGCCGCCATTTTGGAAATTTACTTGTTATTATTTCTGTGATGCGTGTTAGAAAATTAAGGTGAGTTGAAATTTTTAATATTAAAATTTTCATAAGTATATAAAGTTATTCTATGGAGAGGAAATGGAACTATAATTTAAACATTTGAATGAATAAAAGTAGAAAATTTAAAACAGGTTTGCCTTAGGTTGGTTTATAACAAATTATTCAGAAAATCTTATATTAATAAGTTTTCCTTTATTTTAAAACTTGTATATTCAGCATATCGGTTGTAGACCTTAACTATTTGCTTCTGTATTGAAATTAAGAATGATTTCTTTGAAGACCTACTTATAAAACTAGCATGTAGATTAACTCCCACCAGAGACTTTGGTCAACATTTCTATATTTCTATATTTTTTATCAATGTACAAAAACAACATTTTTGTCGTAAATTTTCTACAAAAAAAAAAAAAAAAAAAAAAAAAAAAAAAAAAAATTTTGAAAATTTTATATAAAAAGAAAATTTTTATCGAAAATTTTCTATAAAAAGAAGAAGAATTTTCTATAAAAAGAAAATTTTTATCGAAATTTTTCTATAAAAAGAAAATTTTTATCGAACATTTTCTATAAAAAGAAAATTTTTATCGAAAATTTTCTATAAAAAGAAAATTTTTATCGAAAATTTTTATCGAAAATTTTCTATAAAATGAAAATTTTTATCGAAAATTTTCTATAAAAAGAAAATTTTTATCGAAAATTTTCTATAAAAAGAAAATTTTTATCGAAAATTTTCTATAAAAAGAAAATTTTTATCGAAAATTTTCTATAAAAAGGAAATTTTATCGACGATTTTCTATAAAAAGAAAATTTTCTTTAAAAAGAAAAATTTATATAAAAAGAAAATTTTCTTTAAAAAGAAAAATTTATCGAAAATTTTCTATAAAGACAAATTTATCGAAAATTTTCTATAAAAAGAATACTTAACGAAAATTTTCTATAAAAAGAAAACTTAACGAAAATTTTCTATAAAAAGAAAACTTAACAAAAATTTTCTATAAAAAGAAAACTTAACGAAAATTTTCTATAAAAAGAAAACATAACGAAAATTTTCTATAAAAAGAAAACAACGAAAATTTTCCATAAAAAGAAAACAACGAAAATTTTCTATAAAAAGAAAACTTAACGAAAATTTTCTATAAAAAGAAAACAC
This sequence comes from Lucilia sericata, assembly GCF_015586225.1. NCBI lineage: Eukaryota > Metazoa > Arthropoda > Insecta > Diptera > Calliphoridae > Lucilia > Lucilia sericata. The sequence continues at coordinate 94,199 of NW_023995568.1, read as the reverse complement.
AACGAAAATTTTCTATAAAAAGAAAACAACGAAAATTTTCTATAAAAAGAAAACAACGAAAATTTTCTATAAAAAGAAAACTTAACGAAAATTTTCTATAAAAAGAAAACTTAACGAAAATTTTCTATAAAAAGAAAATTTAACGAAAATTTTCTATAAACAGAAAATTTATCGAAAATTTTCTATAAAAAGAAAATTTAACGAAAATTTTCTATAAACAGAAAATTTATCGAAAATTTTCTATAAAGACAAATTTATCGAAAATTTTCTATAAAAAGAATACTTAACGAAAATTTTCTATAAAAAGAAAACTTAACGAAAATTTTCTATAAAAAGAAAACTTAACAAAAATTTTCTATAAAAAGAAAACTTAACGAAAATTTTCTATAAAAAGAAAACATAACGAAAATTTTCTATAAAAAGAAAACATAACGAAAATTTTCTATAAAAAGAAAACAACGAAAATTTTCTATAAAAAGAAAACTTAACGAAAATTTTCTATAAAAAGAAAACTTAACGAAAATTTTCTATAAAAAGAAAATTTAACGAAAATTTTCTATAAACAAAAAATTTATCGAAAATTTTCTATAAAAAGAAAATTTAACGAAAATTTTCTATAAACAGAAAATTTATCGAAAATTTTCTATAAACAGAAAATTTATCGAAAATTTTATATAAACTGAAAATTTATCGAAAATTTTATATAAACAGAAAATTTATCGAAAATTTTCTATAAACAGAAAATTTATCGAAAATTTTCCATTAAAAAAAAATTAATCGAAAATCTTCCACAAAAAGAAAATTTATTGAAAATCTTTATATTTATGAAAAATTTTCTATAAAACTAATATTGATCGAAAATTTTCTATAAACAGAGAAAATTTATTAAAAATTTTCTATTTAAAAGGAAATTTGTAAAAAATTTTCCATTTTCCATTAAAAATAGAGAAAATTTATCGAAAATGTTGATAAAATGAAAATATTTTCTATAAACAAATTGTTCAAATGTTTTCTGGAATGTCCGTCCGTCTCTCCATTAAAAGTACATGTTCTATTGCACTTTCTACAGGAAGTTATAAAAGGCATGGTCCGGAAATATTTGGTCTACTTTTGACTCAACCTCCTAATAATGATATTCTTGCTTAAAGCTAAAATTTGAAAAATTGTTTTTGTTGTTAAATAATTAAAAACATTTGTATTTATATACAATTTAAATTGCAGAACTATGCACGTATTTTATTTTTCTTCTTATTACAACAACTACAACAATTCATTTGAAATTCTAAAAATTTTTATTACTTCAATTATCTCACCTCTAAAAAAATATTAAATCCATAATTAATTATTACTGTAACGTACAATTTAATGGCAAAATGACCAGACTGAGACAACAACAAAAAATATTTGAAAAAAAAACAATTAAAATATTGAATATGTATGTAGTTTTCATTATTACTAATCTAATATTTAATACCCAACTCATTCATTATTGTCCAATTAAAAATACATTTAAATAATAAATTAAAAAAAAAAATATGTATATATTTGAAATTATGAATGACAAATAAAAGCCAAAAACAAAAAGTATAAAAATAAATACTGACATGACAATTAAAATGATAATTACGAAAGTCAGCAAAAATACAACAAAAACAACTTTCACAGCATTTTATATTATTCAACAAACAGTTAAACTAAACAAATTGTTATTAAATTATTTAAAAAAAAATATGCTGAAAGGGCAATAGAAATAAAAAAATAATGATAAGGAATAGCAAAAAAAAAATTGTATTTTTAAGATTACATTTTAAATTTAAATTAAATAAAAAAAACAACAAAAAATAATTAACGACACTTTTGCCAGACTTTTTGTTATTTTTGCATACAAATTTGGCAATTATTTGTTTCGGTTTTTATTATTATTATTATTTTTTTTTTTTTTTTTTTGTTTTCTTTCTTTATTTCTATGGAGGCAATTTCCAGTTGTCGCCTCCAAACGGTAGCCATTCATTGACAAGGTTAAAATCATTTAAAATAAATGAATTTATGCATGTGTCATGAGGTAAATTTTCCCAATAAACATCGATTCAAACCTGTGAATATTTTTGAAAATTTTCTTAACTAAATAATGTATTTTCCAAATTGTTTTCAAATTTTAAAGTTTAGCCTTTGAAATAAACATGATAATTTCAAAAAACGTTTAAAAAAATATAATGTGTGATATTTATAAAAATTTCAAAGTTTTGATTTAATTGAACTTAGAAAAGTTTCTTTCAAAAAATAAATTATTTTAGAAAAATAAAAACAGAACATTTTTTCTACAGCAAGGGCGCGAAAAAAACGTTAAATATAGGAGAAATAATCGGAGATATAAATATGCTAAAATAAATATATGAATGTTTTATTTTCAAGTGATGTAAAAAAATATATGAATTTTGCAATAGTTAGCATTATAATTAGGGTTTGAAATATGTATGAAAATAATAATAAAGAATACTTGAAATACGTTTGAAAATTTTTTTAATTTCAAGCTTACCTCTAGCATTTTTTAAATTTGAAATACATTTGAAAAATACGTTTGATTTCTAACTGCCTTTTTGTTTGAGAAGGCCATAATTTTCCATTTGAAAACAAAAATTTTCAAATTTGTTCTCAAAGGCTATGTATGAAATTTGAATAGGTTTTCAAATACACATTTACATCATTTCAAAGGTTTTTGCTTATTGGGTTATGTTTTTATAGGAAGTATACTATAAAAACACTTTACGAACCATAATTTTTTTGTGTAATTTTTGTTGTCTTTTTAGGTTGTTGGAGAGACAATTTGTGCACAATAAAAAAAAAACGCATTAAATGCGTTTAATGATTGTCATTAGTGGATTAAGGGAATTTAAAAAAAAAAACGACAAAATTATGAACAGTAAAATAAAGCAAAGTAAACAAAATTATCTTGAGAGAAAAAAATTTTTCAAAAACTTTTTAAATAATCTAATTAAAGATACATTTTATCAAAAAAAATAATAAATATTGTTAATAATAATTTATCGGAAATACATCTAAATATCGGTCGTAGACCCAAAAATTTATATATGTATGTAGATATGTGTATTCTGGGTCTTTATTGAATTCTAATATGATCTAACCATGTCTGCCCGTCAATCTGTTGAAATCAAAGGGACCACACGGGAAAAGTTAGAAAGCTGAAAATTTCCATTAATATTCCCTATAGGGAAGATGACCCACTAGTGGCCCCCGAAATACAGATTAAATCGTCATACAAATGTTAATTATATAGCAAATAAGTCAAAATTTGGCACAAGCTAGTTTTATGTATACAGAAACTATTCTGTAAAATTAGTTTACCATTGACCCTAACCCCAAAGAAGTTAATAACTTTAACGCATAGAAAAGAAGAACATAAATCTCTGTACTTAATTTTATGAGGATAGAACCACATTTTACCCTACCCCTCATTTAGTATCCCCTTACAAAACGACTGTAACGCTCATAATTAGCTTAGAAATACCACTATAGCAATGAAATTCTAAATGTACAAGTTTATTAAGAACTTAAATCCCCATACTTGATTTTATAGTCCATGTAATGTCTCCTTCAGAAAATGACTTTAAAGCTCATAACTGACTTAAAGGTACCAGTATAGCAATTAATTCGATGTGAACATGTAATATGGAAATCTAATCCTCTGTGACAAATTTCATAAGAATAGGTCTATATTGGATCTAATCCCCCCATAAGAGGTTAACTAACTAACTAAGTAACTAACTACTAACTAACTAACTAACTAACTACTAACTAACTAACTAACTAACTAACTAACTAACTAACTAACTACTAACTAACTAACTAACTAACTAACAACTAACTAACTACTAACTAACTAACTAACTACTAACTAACTAACTAACTAACTAACTAACTAACTAACTAACTAACTAACTAACTAACTAACTAACTAACTAACTAACTAACTAACTAACTACTACTACTAACTAACTAACTAACTAACTAACTAACTAACTAACTAACTAACTAACTAACTAACTAACTAACTAACTAACTAACTAACTAACTAACTAACTAACTAACTAACTAACTAACTACTAACTAACTAACTAACTAACTAACTAACTAACTAACTAACTACTAACTAACTAACTAACTACGAACTAACTAACTAACTACTAACTAACTAACTAACTAACTAACTAACTAACTAACTAACTAACTAACTAACTAACTAACTAACTAACTAACTAACTAACTAACTAACTAACTAACTAACTAACTAACTAACTAACTAACTAACTAACTAACTAACTAACTAACTACTAACTAACTAACTAACTAACTAACTAACTAACTAACTAACTAACTAACTAACTAACTAACTAACTAACTACTAACTAACTAACTAACTAACTAACTAACTAACTAACTAACTAACTAACTAACTAACTAACTAACTAACTACTAACTAACTAACTAACTAACTAACTAACTAACTAACTAACTAACTAACTAACTAACTAACTAACTAACTAACTAACTAACTACTAACTAACTAACTAACTAACTAACTAACTAACTAACTAACTAACTAACTAACTAACTAACTAACTAACTAACTAACTAACTAACTACTAACTAACTAACTAACTAACTAACTAACTAACTAACTAACTAACTAACTAACTAACTAACTAACTAACTAACTAACTAACTAACTACTACTAACTAACTAACTAACTAACTAACTAACTAACTAACTAACTAACTAACTAACTACTAACTAACTAACTAACTAACTAACTAACTAACTAACTACTAACTAACTAACTAACTAACTAACTAACTAACTAACTAACTAACTAACTAACTAACTAACTACTAACTAACTAACTAACTACTAACTAACTACTAACTAACTAACTAACTAACTAACTAACTAACTAACTAACTAACTAACTAACTAACTAACTACTAACTAACTAACTAACTAACTAACTAACTAACTAACTACTACTAACTAACTAACTAACTAACTAACTAACTCTAACTAACTAACTAACTAACTAACTAACTAACTAACTAACTAACTAACTAACTAACTAACTAACTAACTAACTAACTAACTAACTAACTAACTAACTAACTAACTAACTAACTAACTAACTAACTAACTAACTAACTAACTAACTAACTAACTAACTAACTAACTAACTAACTAACTACTAACTAACTAACTAACTAACTAACTACTAACTAACTAACTAACTACTAACTAACTAACTAACTAACTAACTAACTAACTAACTAACTAACTAACTAACTAACTAACTAACTAACTAACTAACTAACTAACTAACTAACTAACTAACTAACTAACTAACTAACTAACTAACTAACTAACTAACTAACTAACTAACTAACTAACTAACTAACTAACTAACTAACTAACTAACTAACTAACTAACTAACTAACTAACTAACTAACTAACTACTAACTAACTAACTATCTAACTATCTAACTACTAACTAACTAACTAACTAACTAACTACTAACTAACTAACTACTAACTAACTAACTAACTACTAACTAACTAACTAACTACACTAACTAACTAACTAACTAACTAACTAACTAACTAACTAACTAACTAACTAACTAACTAACTAACTAACTAACAACTAACTAACTAACTACACTAACTACTAACTAACTAACTAACTAACTAACTACTAACTAACTAACTAACTAACTAACTAACTAACTAACTAACTAACTAACTAACTAACTAACTAACTAACTACTACTACTAACTAACTAACTACTAACTAACTAATAACTAACTAACTAACTAACTAACTAACTAACTAACTACTAACTACCTAACTACTAACTAACTAACTAACTAACTAACTAACTAACTAACTATCTAACTAACTAACTAATTAATTAACTATCTAACTAACATACTACGACCTACAAAAAGAAAATGTTCTATACAAAATATTTATAGAAAACTTTCTAGAAAAAGATAAAACTAAACTAAATCCTTTCAGGATATTAATCAAAACCGATTGGTATACTTTAAGGTGATCATTATTTCTTTCCACTATAGTGGTGCAGGGTGAGTGAGTGTAAAATTAAACTTTATTAACAATTTATAAGTAAAAGAAGTATTATTTTAAGTCATCCCACTGTGGCTGATTTTGCATATGTATAAGTATTCTTGAGCATTGACCATAACAATAAACTCAAATTTAGTTAAAAAAAAATCGACGTAAAATTCGTCGTGTACATCAATTTACAGCAATTATGTAAAAAAGTTCTTACGGACAACAGCGTGACAAAACTGAATGAAATTTTAACACGAAAAAAGTTTTCATAACATTTTGTATGTACATACAAATTAACATTTTAAACTGTTTTCGTAAAATTTTCCAAACAAGAGGTGTGTATGTGAGCGCTGCAATGTTAAGTGAATTTACACAAAAAAGTTTTGTTTTTTAGTTCAGTTGTTTTATTTTTTTTTTCTACTATTTAATTAAAGTAGATTATAGAAAATTTATTTAAATTATTTTCTTTTTTTTAACAATGGGATAGTAAAAGTTTTTTAGCCGAAACACAAAAAAGTTTAATCAATTTTATATTGTTTTCTGTTTACTGTTGGGACTCATAATTGTGGGAATTGTTATTCGTTTTTTTGTTTATTTCCTTTAATTAAGTTTCGACAATATAAATTTTGGTATTTTAAATTAAAAATACGCAGTTTATAGAAAAGTTTATCATTTTGTCCAACACCATATCTTCTAATCCATTTTCCATATTGTAATTATAGTAAAAATATAAAATGTTTACTGTTTGCTTTTATTTTGGATCCATAAAAACCGTTGTTGTAATAAAATCGAAATTTTAAACAAATTTTCAATTAGTTATTTAAATTACACAATTAAAACTTCATTAAAATTGTACTTAACACTTCATAAGCAAAGAATATATTTGAAAAATGAAATAACCAAAAATTTTCTAGGAATTTCCTCCAGCAACATAAGCTTTCATTAGTGCATAATAAAAAGCCAAATAAATTATAATCGATGTATTATACCTTCTATCAATTTTTCACATCTGATGTTGATGTTTGCCCCCCAACTTTTACATATTTAACCAAAATATTATCAAAAACAACTTCATACACATACAAACATTAAAACAAAATACTAAAATACTTCTATATGGAAAAGAAAAATTATTTTATTTTTTTTTATTAAATTCCTTTAAGGCTAAAATGAATAAATTTTCGAAATATTTTGAGCTTCGACAATGATGATAACGTTTAAGGTACATTTGCACTTAAATTGTATTTAACACAACAAAAACAACATATACACAAAAAGGAAAGTGAGAAAAGAAGAAAGTAAAAAGAAAACGAAAAACCATCTTGTTTTCTTACCAGACTGATAAGTATGAAGAAAATGCCATAAAATTATGAAAAAGAAAAAAAAAAATAACATTTTATGGATTTCAATAGATGGAATCAACAACAGACAGTATGACACCTTGCTAACTTTTGAAGGTTTTTCTTTTATTTTATATAATTTTATTTGGGAAAAATACAATATTTTTTTTTGGTGTTGTGGTTTTTTATATTTTATTATACACGCGTTGATTATATTTGAATGTTTATTGGATTAGGCAGCTTTTTTCCAAAGATAATTTCTCGAACATTAAAGAAAATGGAAATTAAGAAACAAGAGTAGTAAATTGTAAAAAAATATAAAATTTATATTGGGTTTAAGTAAAAACTTAACCTTAAAGGGAATACAAGTTTTATAAACGAATGAATTGTGAGAAAATTTTATAAAAAGAGAAAATTAAATTTTCCATAATAATAAACTTTTATGAGAAAACATGCTCAATAAGGAGATATTATTATTAATAATTTTCTATAAAGAGAAAATTTTCTTTAAAAAAATTGTTCTGAAAAGAATAATTTAAATTTATTAGAAATGCTAAAAAGAAAATTTTATTTATTTTATTACTTTTATTTTTACATGGGGAATTTCATGTCAAGTGACCCAAATGAAAAAAACCGATTTTGACGAAATTTTCACTAAGTTTAGTACTATTAGATAGTAGGTCAGACACAAATTTTCAGCTGTATCGGTCAAGAACTGCCGGACTTAGAGAGCTATCCTACTCGCATCCCACTAAGTGACCATAAAGCTTTTAAAGGAAATGGTTTCTTTTGAGTAGAAAAATACAACAAAACGACCATTTTGAAAAAAAAGGTTAAAATTAAGTGCAAATATTGAAAAAAATTTATTCTTGAGTTAAAAAATAATTTTTTGGACATTGATCCCACTCGCATCACATTATGGGACTATAAAGCCCATTAAGGAAATTGTATTGGAAATATTGAAGAATTAGCTTTCTGAACTTTTTTGGACAACTTTTGCTAGGATCAATAGGTGAAAAGTTAGACTCATTTGAATAAACCCAAAATGAAGACCAAAATGCCCAACTTTGACCCACTCTGACTCCTTGACCAATAGAGCTGAAAATTTGTGTCTGGCCTACTATCACATAGTACTAACTTTAGTGCAAATTTCATCCAAATCGGAAGACATTGATTTTTAAAGATGAGTCACTTGACACGAAATTCCCCATATACATATAAACAATTAATAGTGTTATATTTGGCTTTGTCAAGGGAAGTGAACCCTATATGACGGCTTGAATCCAATATGGATCGATTCTAATGAAATTTGTCAGAGAGAAGTAGGTTTCTATATAACTAGTTCATATCGAATTTATGCCAGTTATTAGTTCTAAAGTAATTTTCTTAAGAGGATATTCTATTGCGAGTAGGGTCAATTATGGATCGTAGTCTATAAAATATAGTAACTGGATTTTAGTTCATTGCAATAGTGGTATTTTGAGGCCAGTTATGAGCTTTAATGTCATTTTTTGGGGGATTTTACAGAAGGGTTAGGGTCTAATATGGTCTTCTTATAAAACTAGCCTGAGTCGAATTTCTTTGCTATACTGCTATATTTTAGCTAGTTATGTGCGTTATAATTTGTATGGCGGTTTGAACTATATTTTGGGAGGCACTTACATACATATATAAGGGACTATACAACAACGTGGACTGATACCGCCCATTTGCAATACCAAACAAACCTTATATATAGGGAATATTTGTGTGAAATACTCATCCCTCTAGCTCCTACTGTGTGGTAACTACAGTGATTTCAACAGTCAGATGGACGGACATGACTAGATGGTCTTCGAATTTAATAAAAATCCAGAATACAGATGTATATACTTTTGAGGATATACGACTGATATTTCGATGTGTTACAAATATAATGAAGAAATTAATGTACAAATCCGTCTTGTTTGCATGTTTTTGAAGCATAAAAACGGCTAAAAAACTGGACCTATTTGCTGAAAATTTTCACTGCGTCTCTTACTTCTATAAAGTGGTTGAGGTGCCTCTGAAACTGAAAGAGTCCTCAAATTTTGTATGTAGAACATTGACATTCATATGAACATTTTTGAAAAAAGGTAAACTAGCTATAGTAGGGTGGCGCCTTCCACAAAAAGTAAATAAAATTGTGATATGTGTAATATAATATTTTGAATTGTCAAAATCTTGAAGTTCATTGTAAACATGGAAATTTTAGGAAAATGGGCGGAATTTGATCGGCAGAAAATACGGAAACAAATTTCGATGTATATTTATCAGAAATATTTCATACATATATAAAGAAGTTACGAATATCTCCTACGAATACTTAAAATTTTTGTTGTGTATTTATACCCTACACCACCATAGTGGGGAAGGTATTATGCGTTTGTACTGATGTTTGTAAAGCCCAAAAATATTGGTTCTACACACACGGACATAGCACTGAGAATTTACGTAAAAATTAAATTAAATGCTTTATTATTAAAAAAACAAGTCAGGCATGGCCGACCATAGATACCAGTTACTATGTCACAATTGTTGTGTTTTGAATAATAAAGCATTTAATTTAATTTCTACGTTATTTAGAAATATTTTAACTACTTGTTGACAAAAAAAAATAATTTTTTAAAAGAAGCGTTATATGGGGGCGGGTTGGTTTATCCTTATAAATTCTGGTAGAGGAATTTACGTCTACATTAAAGGTATTTATGCAGAATATCATCGTGATATAAATGTTTATAAGTGAATATTGATTATGAAGTAATTTTCTAAAGGGGACTTTATATGGGATATAGGGTCAAATAAGGTCCGATCATTATGAAAATCATCAACATCATTAAGACTTATATAAAACTAAGTTTTGATACAAGAACATTTAATATACATATTTATGAGCTCAAAAGCCCTATTCGGGGGATACGGTTGTATGGTGGCTATGCGAAATAATGCACCGCTTCGTCTTTGGTTCAAAAGAAGAGTATGTGCCAAATTGCGGCCTGTAGCGTGCAAACAAGGTTTACATGGACACACAGACGGACAGACAGACGGACGGACATAGCCAAATCGACTCAAAATTCTGATTGGTATACTTTAAGGTGGGTGTAGGGCCAATATTTTTGGGTGTTACAAGCATCGCACAAACGCGTAATACCCTCCCCATATAGTGGTGTAGGGTATAATAATCAACATTTGTAAGATAGTCACTGGTGTAGGGTATCATATGGTCGGCCATGACCGACTATAAATTCTTACTTGTTTTTTCTATAAATCTCCACGAGTACTTTAACAAGCAATTAATACAAATTGCATTCATCCTTTAACAGAAACAATAAAAAAGGTCACATATAAATTTTCTGCTTCAACAACCCATAAATATACGATGATTTATGTCCTTTTATTTTTTAAGGAATTTTCAACAAATTACTCTTCTCCATACTATGGGAAACATTTAAAAAGCAATTTAGACAAATATTTAAGCATATTTTAACAAAGGCAGTACACAAATAATACAATATATATTCATTTCTATAATAATATTGTTTGCAAAAGTTGTATGAGTTATAAATTTATAATATTACGCATACGCAACTACGACCAATAAAATTCCAGTTAATAAATCTGAATGAAATTATGGGCTTTTTTATTTGGAAAGGCTCTTTCAAAAAAATTATTTTTGTAAAATGGCAACAATAAAGCAACAAAGTTTGATAATTAATGTTGATTATGGTTGCTTAACATGTTTGCTAACATAAAAATAAATTATTAAGCGTAAAATTCAAAACAACAGATAAAAACACACTTATAAAGTAAAATAAAGAAAATCCCTCTTTTACGTTAAAGGTGTAATAAAAATATTCGTTTTTTTACGTTACTTTTAAACATCTCAACATGTTTAAATGTTTTACCTGGTAAGTGGGCTTATTAACCGAAAAAGGAAAAAAAATACTTAAAGAAATATGTATAAATAAAAAATAAGTAGTGTGAAAAAAAGAAATAAAAAACGTTTAAATATTACAGGATTTCCATTATTACTTTAGTTGTTCAACTAAACAAAACAGTGAAAAATAAGAAATTTTCCACACTTACTATTTTGCTAGAACAAAAGAATAATGCTTTTTATTTGAAGATTTTCAAGGCACTAGTGAAAAACATTATCTGTCATTATCTTGTTTGTAGAGGAGTGGAAAATTATAAGAAAACTGAAAGAAATAAAAAATGAAAAGTGTGCCTTTTAAACGACACCATTGCAAACAATAGACATTTGGCTGTTGTTGCTCTGAGTTTAAGTGCTTTTTTAATTTTTTTTTTTTTTCATTTTCGCAAAAAGCTTATTTTTATGTTTTATTCTACCGTCCAAAATAACAACTAAATCACACCACCATCAGCCTTCGCAATTTTGTAGAACTTTTGGTCAATGTATAATTTGTTGCAGAAAAGAGAAGTATTTAAATAATGTTTTTATACTTTTCTTTCTGATACAAATTGCTCTTAAATTTCTCAATATTTATAATTTTTATTTTTGTGTAATTTGTTGCAACCATTTCGAAAAGTAATTTTTATAGAAAACATGCTTTAATTTTGTATAAAATATTATTTATAGAAAAGATATATCCTATGATTTTCGTTTTATAGAAAATTCTCGATAAATATTAATTTTAAAGAAAGTTTTCTATAGAATTCTTTTAACAGTTAAGTTCTATTTCAGTTCTAGTTTTAGTTCAGTTCTAGTTCAGTTCCAGTTCAGTTCTAGTTCAGTTCTAGTAGTCTAGTTCAGTTCTAGTTCAGTTCTAGTTCAGTTCTAGTTCAGTTCTAGTTCAGTTCTAGTTCAGTTCTAGTTCAGTTCTAGTTCAGTTCTAGTTCAGTTCTAGTTCAGTTCTAGTTCAGTTCTAGTTCAGTTCTAGTTCAGTTCTAGTTCAGTTCTAGTTCAGTTCTAGTTCAGTTCTAGTTCAGTTCTAGTTCAGTTCTAGTTCAGTTCTAGTTCAGTTCTAGTTCAGTTCTAGTTCAGTTCTAGTTCAGTTCTAGTTCAGTTCTAGTTCAGTTCTAGTTCAGTTCTAGTTCAGTTCTAGTTCAGTTCTAGTTCAGTTCTAGTTCAGTTCTAGTTCAGTTCTAGTTCAGTTCTAGTTCAGTTCTAGTTCAGTTCTAGTTCAGTTCTAGTTCAGTTCTAGTTCAGTTCTAGTTCAGTTCTAGTTCAGTTCTAGTTCAGTTCTAGTTCAGTTCTAGTTCAGTTCTAGTTCAGTTCTAGTTCAGTTCTAGTTCAGTTCTAGTTCAGTTCTAGTTCAGTTCTAGTTCAGTTCTAGTTCAGTTCTAGTTCATTCTAGTTCAGTTCTAGTTCAGTTCTAGTTCAGTTCTAGTTCAGTTCTAGTTCAGTTCTAGTTCAGTTCTAGTTCAGTTCTAGTTCAGTTCTAGTTCAGTTCTAGTTCAGTTCTAGTTCAGTTCTAGTTCAGTTCTAGTTCAGTTCTAGTTTTCAGTTCTAGTTCAGTTCTAGTTCAGTTCTAGTTCAGTTCTAGTTCAGTTCTAGTTCAGTTCTAGTTCAGTTCTAGTTCAGTTCTAGTTCAGTTCTAGTTCAGTTCTAGTTCAGTTCTAGTTCAGTTCAGTTCTAGTTCAGTTCTAGTTCAGTTCTAGTTCAGTTCTAGTTCAGTTCTAGTTCAGTTCTAGTTCAGTTCTAGTTCAGTTCTAGTTCAGTTCTAGTTCAGTTCTAGTTCAGTTCTAGTTCAGTTCTAGTTCAGTTCTAGTTCAGTTCTAGTTCAGTTCTAGTTCAGTTCTAGTTCAGTTCTAGTTCAGTTCTAGTTCAGTTCTAGTTCAGTTCTAGTTCAGTTCTAGTTCAGTTCTAGTTCAGTTCTAGTTCAGTTTCTAGTTCAGTTCTAGTTCAGTTCTAGTTCAGTTCTAGTTCAGTTCTAGTTCAGTTCTAGTTCAGTTCTAGTTCAGTTCTAGTTCAGTTCTAGTTCAGTTTCTAGTTCAGTTCTAGTTCAGTTCTAGTTCAGTTCTAGTTCAGTTCTAGTTCAGTTCTAGTTCAGTTCTAGTTCAGTTCTAGTTCAGTTCTAGTTCAGTTCTAGTTCAGTTCTAGTTCAGTTCTAGTTCAGTTTCTAGTTCAGTTTCTAGTTCAGTTCTAGTTCAGTTCTAGTTCAGTTCTAGTTCAGTTCTAGTTCAGTTCTAGTTCAGTTCTAGTTCAGTTCTAGTTCAGTTCTAGTTCAGTTCTAGTTCAGTTCTAGTTCAGTTCTAGTTCAGTTCTAGTTCAGTTCTAGTTCAGTTCTAGTTCAGTTCTAGTTCAGTTCTAGTTCAGTTCTAGTTCAGTTCTAGTTCAGTTCTAGTTCAGTTCTAGTTCAGTTCTAGTTCAGTTCTAGTTCAGTTCTAGTTCAGTTCTAGTTCAGTTCTAGTTCAGTTCTAGTTCAGTTCTAGTTCAGTTCTAGTTCAGTTCTAGTTCAGTTCTAGTTCAGTTCTAGTTCAGTTCTAGTTCAGTTTAGTTCAGTTCTAGTTCAGTTCTAGTTCAGTTCTAGTTCAGTTCTAGTTCAGTTCTAGTTCAGTTCTAGTTCAGTTCTAGTTCAGTTCTAGTTCAGTTCTAGTTCAGTTCTAGTTCAGTTCTAGTTCAGTTCTAGTTCAGTTCTAGTTCAGTTTTAGTTCAGTCTCTAGTTCAGTTCTAGTTCCGTTCTAGTTCAGTTCTAGTTCAGTTCTTAGTTCGCCACCCCTCAAATTCTAGTTCAGTTCTAGTTCAGTTCTAGTTCAGTTTCTAGTTCAGTTCTAGTTCAGTTCTAGTTCAGTTCTAGTTCAGTTCTAGTCAGTCTAGTTCAGTTCTAGTTCAGTTCTAGTTCAGTTCTAGTTCCATTCTAGTTCAGTTCTAGTTCAGTTATAGTTCAGTTCTAGTTCAGTTCTAGTTCAGTTCAGTTCAGTTCTAGTTCAGATTCAGTTCAGTTCTAGTTTCAGCTCTAGTTCAGTTCTAGTTCATTTCTAGTTCAGTTTCTAGTTCAGTTCTAGTTCAGTTCTAGTTCAGTTCTAGTTCAGTTCTTAGTTCCTTTCTAGTTCAGTTCTAGTTCAGTTCTAGTTCAGTACTAGTCAGTTTTCTAGTTCAGTTCTAGTTCAGTTCTCGTTCAGTTCTAGTTCAGTTCTAGTTCAGTTCTAGTTCAGTTCTAGTTCAGTTTCTCAGTTCAGTTCTAGTTCAGTTCTAGTTCAGTTCTAGATTCTAGGTTTCTAGTTTCAGGTTCTAGTTCAGTTCTAGTTCAGTTCTAGTTCAGTTCTAGTTCAGTTTCTAGTTCAGTTCTAGTTCAGTTCTAGTTCAGTTCTAGTTCAGTTCTAGTTCAGTTCTAGTTAAGTTCTATTCAGTTCTAGTTCAGTTCTAGTTCAGTTCTAGTTCAGTTCTAGTTCAGTTCTAGTTCAGTTCTAATTCAGTTCTAATTCAGCTCTAATTCAGTTTTAGTTCAGTTCTAGTTCAGTTCTAGTTCAGTTCTAATACAGTTCTAGTTCAGTTCTAATTCAGTTCTAATTCATTTATAGTTCAGTTCTAGTTTAATATTATTTCAGTTCTCGTTCAGTTCTAATTTAGTTCAAGTTCAATTCTAATTCAGTTCTAGTTCAGTTCTAATTTAGTTCTAGTTCTATTCTAGATTATTAAATATCTTCATTTTATAAAAAACTTCAATTCTCTTTTTTGGAGAATCTGTAAAAATTTTCTTTGAAAATATTTGTAGTTATAAGTAATTTCGTCAATTTATATTTTTATAATTTTTGTATAGCTTTATTTTATTATGAAAACATTTTAATAAAATTAATTTTCTTTTTTATTAATTTTCGTTAATAAATTTTCTTTTTATAGAAAATATTCTATTCTTTTGATTTTGCTATAAAAACCGTTTGTATAAATATAAGAACAAAATTTTAGTTTTAATATTATTTCATTTTCTTTCATACAGAATTTTCGATAAAATTTAATTTAATAAATTTATTCATAAATATTATAATCTAGTTGACAGAAATTTGAGATAGATTCTCTTTTTATTGCAAGTTTTGATTTTTTTTTATTCTCACAAAAATTCTCTTCAAGAAATTATTAATAGTTTTTCTCTTTAAAAAAAATTTAATACAACAATCTACTTTTATGATAGAAAAATGTTTGTAAAAATTTGTATTTATTTTATTTTTTCAAAATAATCAATTTTATATTAATCCTATAGAATTTTATGCTAAATAGTTTCTAATTACAATTACAAATTTTTTATTAGACCCCTTAGATATTTTAACAAATTTAATAAAATTAAATATACCTTTGATCATAAACATCAAAGGATTAATAAATTAAATAAATAAAAATTTTTATTTATTTTATTTTTTCAAAATAATCAATTTTATATTAATCATATAGAATTTTATGCTAAATAGTTTCTAATTACAATTACAAATTTTTTATTAGACCCCTTAGATATTTTAACAAATTTAATAAAATTAAATTTACCTTTGATCATAAACATCAAAGGATTAATAAGCAATAAATTTGCATTTATGTTAAAATTTATAGTCATTAAGTAAACTTAAACTTTTGCCTTTTATCTCTATTTAAGAAAAAATTATTAAAAAGCATACAAGAACTCATAACAACAAATGGCACATTTCTAGCATAAATGACTACATGAATATTTGATGTGAAATGGCATTTGACCCACAAAAGCAAAAAAACGAAATACAAAAATTCTATTTAATATAAACCCTGTACTAAAACCGATATAAAATGTTAGATATACATAGTATATATGTATATATATATATATATGTAGGATGTATAGTTCTAGCTGTCCTCCATTCTTTACATTTTTTAACCTTTTTACTTTCCAACTCTTGTTCTCAGTCTTTATGAATGTTTTTCTATCTTTTTGTCTCTTTACAGAATCATAACGAATTATTTTGTAGTCTCGTTAGCCATGGCTGATATTATGGTCGCCATAATGGCCATGACATTTAACTTTAGTGTACAAGTAACAGGACGGTAAGTAATGTAAATATACATACCATATACATACCTACACATTACAATGCACTATTAAACATATACATACATAATATGTATATTTACACAATTGCACATAAATATTTACATTCCATATAAACATTTAGTCA
Organism: Lucilia sericata; assembly: GCF_015586225.1. Taxonomy (NCBI): domain Eukaryota; kingdom Metazoa; phylum Arthropoda; class Insecta; order Diptera; family Calliphoridae; genus Lucilia; species Lucilia sericata. The sequence goes on along the minus strand of NW_023995568.1, from coordinate 77,601 downwards.
CATAAGTGAATTCAGATGTATATGCATATGAATGGTTAAATGTAGATACTACATAGTTTAACATTTTTTTCGGCACATACGAAAATATTGTCTCATATTTACAATGAAAAAGTGTTAGTTACGTGATGTTCAATTTTAACCATTGCTATGTGGCAAACGTTAAAATGAAACTGAAATTTGTTCAGAGTTTCCCTAACAACCCAGCTCAACATGGTAGTGACTTGAACTTACTTTTCAATTACTACTATATACCACCTGCATCACTTAGAAGGAGTCAAGTAATGGCTTACGAATAACAAATACGTAACTACTTACTCGATTTTTACAAAATCAAAAAAACTATATTTTTCTCAAAACTAATAGTAGAGGCAGTAGACGTATCCCTGTAGATTTTTTTCCTTAAAAGCAAACTATGTATTTAGTTACCAACTTATTAGCACATGATCGCAGAAAGTGTTTACCTACTTGTAGGAGAGCGTGGTAAGTACTTGCCTCCAATGTTATCACCGTCTTAAAATATTGACTTAAAATGCTATTGGCTAGTTCGATTTTAAATTTAAAAGATTTTTCCCATAGTCACCGATTTTGACAAAATTTTGTAATCACATAAGATAGATCTAGATTGAGATTCCAACTACTTTCCGAGATATGGCTAAAAATGTTCAAAAATTAAATTTTTCAACAAATCAAAAGTTATGCAATTTTTTTACGAAATTCTTAAGCACAAAGCTATACGATTACCACAGTTTTTTAAAAATGTAAGTAAAAAAACAGTTCTCACTTTTGCGAACATTCCCTTATATGTTCAATTTTGTACATATGAGGGAAAATCTGTAAAATTTAAAATGGAACTCATTTATTGTATAAGTAAATTTAAGCTTTTTAACCCCTTACTTTTTAAATTTATGTTTTTGCTGGGATATGCAAATTTTGTGAAAAAAAAATATTTAAAATGTATCTTGATTAAAAATATGACAATATGAATGTAAAAAAATGCAAAAGGAAAAAAACAAATAGAACAGCAAGGAGTCTATATTCGCCTTTTCCGAATCTTATATACCCCTCACTATAGTGTGTATAAAAAAAGATTAATTTTATATAATTTCAATTTATATAATTTTTCCCGACTCAACCATTACTTTAGCAATAACAAAACAAAAAACAACCACAACAACGCCAAGCGAAACAAAATACGCGAAGCAATGAAACCAACATACATCCAAACAAACGATTGTTGTTGTTTCGTCAAAGCATGCTAAAAATTTTCTGTTTTTTTATGAAATTTTCGGATTTTTGCTCATATCTCCGTTATTTATGGACGGATTTTGCTGATTTTCAATAACAAACTTCTCTAAAGTATGTCTGACAGAATTATTAAAGATTTGGATCCCAAAGATATCTGGAGTCTTCAGAAAATTGATTTCAACAGACGGACAGACAGACAGATGGACCTTGCTTAATAGGGTGTCCCGTGTACCACTTTTTAGAAGGAATACCTCTAAAACGATGCGTTTCAATGTGCTAAATACGAGAAAAATAAAAAAAATTAAAAGGTCCTCAGTTCCCTACCTGCGATTGAAAATCTTGATCTCAGTACAATATGTTCAAAAACATTTTCTGCAATCTTTACGAATTGGGTGTCAAAAATTCCGTAATTTTGAGCTTGTCGCGGGAAATATAATTAAAATTTTTTTTAGTGTATTTCTGGTTCACAAACCGACATTTATTGTCTTATTGTCTGAAATGGACTAAACCATTTGCCAAACTATTTTTTAAATATTTTTCTGTATGAGATAAAAATTACTACAATTTTGACACCCATTTCGATAAAATTAATTTTTTGGACCAAAAATATTCTACAAAAATTTTAAAATTATTTTTCCCATAATCAGCTCAAAGTTACTTGAATATTTGAAACCCATTTCGAAAAATTCGAAAATATTTTATATTTCAAAAATTATACTGAGGACAGGATTTTCATTCGCTGGTAGGGAACTGAGGATCATTCAAAAAAATATATTTTTTTTTATTTCTTGAGTTCTGTACATTAATACGCATCGATTGAGTGGTATTACTTTTATCGCATTATTAAATTTTGTTTTCGTTTATCGATTATCTATCATCCCTGAAAATTTGAAACATTAACTTTACATATGATGGGAGGCAGACATGATTAATTGTTTTTCAAAGGGCTGTGAAAATATTTCAAGGAATAAAACTAAAGCCAACATATCTAAGTATCCGAACCAAGAAAAAAATTAAGAATATGTATTGTGGTTTTAATTTGAGGCCGCCTCAAAAAAAGTGGCGTATGGTCCCCCTTCTACCCTACTTTATAGGGTCGGAAAATATAAACGTAATTTTACTGAATTTTATTACAAAATATATATTAATACGGCATATATTATGACGATTATAAGTGGAAGAGGCTTTTTTATAGTGGCTTGAGTCAATTATGGAGAGATGGAAAATATACACATGGACAGACAGACATGACTTAATCGGTTTCGATAGTAAATATGAGCTGACTTGTATACTTTACGGTGGGTGTAGGATCGCTATTACCAGACGCATAATACCTACAATTTCCACTATAATGGCGTAAGATATGAAAATAATAAATGGAAGTGTTGGGAATGACAAATTTTAGAATACCTTCAGTTTATTTCTATTCATTTAACACTAGAGAGATTAATTTCAAATATTAAACAATGGACAATCATTTTTTTTTTCAAAAATCAGAACATTTATACAAAAGTAATAGGATTTCTTGAATGTATGTTTGAGTATATTTGAATATAGTTTTTGGAATTTTTAGAAAATTACAAACAAAAAAACTATAGTTTTTGTTAAGCATTTATTAAGTTTTAATAAATTTCTATACGGTTCCGGGTGGTTATGAATACCTAGGGTATTTTCATTGCATTTTGTTAACACATTCAGACATTATGGAGTAAATCTGAAAATTTAAGTGATTAAGAATCTGATTCAAATGTTGACACAAAAAAATATGTAAGAACATACACTACGGATATAAAATAGTTTAAGAATTTCAAATACATAAAAACAAGAGAAGAACGAGAATGATGTTGTTAATCAAAAAATGAAAAAAAAAAAAATACATAAGCAAAAATGTAAAAGTTAAAAATGTTGCAAACGAATGTATGAATGAATTTATTCATTCACATTTTAATTTTTTCCGTCCGTAAATACATACATGCAGTAGACATGTGAATTATGCAAGTGTATATTTTATACGTGTATAAAAATGATTTCTTTTGGAGAAAATATGTTGTATGTATGCCTATATGTATTTCGCAAAACAATAATATATTCATACAATCATATATGTATACAAACGTATGTTTAAGAAGTATATTAGGGTACAACCGATGAAAACAAAATATAAGAAAAAACTCTAATCTTTCAACTTAAAATCACACTTTCCAGGCAATAAAATTGCATATTATAAATCTAAATGTAATGTGAGAGAAATCGCAAAAACTAATAGTTTAACTCCACCCTAATATACACTTAAGCATATATGACTAAAAAATGCAGTTTGTAACAGTCGTAAACAATTGCGAAATAAGTGAATGAATGTACATAAATTTTTTCGTACGGTACTATCATGCATGAAACACAAGCAACTGTATAGAATTTATGTACCTACAAACTATAAAATCCATCCATGGTAGAAAACAAATTTCATATGCATGGACAATTGACAGCTATTTTTATGCAGATTTTATGATAGTATAAAAAAAGTAAAACCAAAAAAACAAAATAGCTAAATAAAACTTTGAAGGTGTTAATGTGTAAAGTATACATACATATACATATGTATATATTTTTTTACGACTTTTATTTCATGTAAGACTATTCCTATTCAAGTAAATGCTTACACCATTTTGCACCTCACTGTATTGTCAAGGTAAACCATTAATTCTTTGTCATACACTTTACTCAATGTCTAAGTTACAATGCAACTTTTTACACAATATTTTTTTTACTGAAATACAAAATAACAAAAAATAAGTGGTCGGCCATGGCCGACGATATGCTAACCTACCATTTTATTGCATCACTAGTGTTTATAAGGAAGTTAAGGCCTCTCGTGTTAATTTTTGAGATGATTATTGTAAGAGCTTCAAAGTCTAAAGAGGCAGTAATAGTAGTTCGATTTCAACTATTTTCAATTGGCTTCATCCTTGAGTCCAAGGAAGCTTATGTGCCCAATGTCATTCAGTTTGCTTACAAGTTTACATGGACGGACGGACTAACTGTCGACTTACAATCGACATAGAAAATAAATAATGAATCAATTGATATACTTTAAGGAGGCTGTAGAAACAATATTTCTATGCGTTACATACCTCAGCACAAACATAAACCGTCTCCACTATTATATTTTTGTAGGGTATAAAAAAACTACGAGAAATTTATTCATAAATTTGTTTTAATAGCAGGACAAGAATATTTATTACGCTCAAGCTGCAAGAAAAACAAGTAAGAAATTATAGTCAGGTGTGGCCGATCATATAATACCATATACCGGTTATGATAATGAAATGTGATTTATTTTTCATAATCAAAATGGTACTTCAGTGCGCGCGAACAGTCAAATAGAGTCGAAGAGACTCCGTTTTCACCGGACCACTCCACTCGTCATATGTAGTATTATATAGTATTAGATCTAGCAGTGAGAAATCTCGGGATGTCATCAAAGTTAGATATGAAGTAACTGCCCAGAAAACGGTTTCTTCTAACGGACAGGACATTCGCAGAGAAGATGGAGGACCGTATCTTTCTCTGCAATTTCGACAGTGTTCATTGAAGGATAGCCTTAGCCGACTTGCATGTCTGCCTAGCACCGAGTATCTTGTTATTACTGCTATCAATCTCGATATATCCCGTCTACTTCGGTTTAACAGGAGTCTTGTGCGTTTCTCATTGAAGGAGGGCCATAATATCATATTTTCAGCCTTTTGAAGATAGAATCTGAGGATACTCATCTTGATAAAAGCTAACGGGGTTGCTACTGAAACAGCGTTGGAGATATCAAGAGCAGATCCCGTTGTTCAGATCCTGCCTGTTCATTTCCATAATAGTCCCTATGAGCATAGACCCAAACAAGGGTAATGTCAGACAGGTGACGTTAAAATTGCATCCAGTAGTTTGATTACAAGGTTTAAAGAGACGGACTGACAGACTTATAGACGGAAGGACGGATATAGCGTTACAAATAGCACAAACGCAATAAACCCTTAAAAGTGGTGAAGAGTATGAAGAAATTGTTTAGGAAATAAATATTTACAATTTTTGATCAATAGATTTTGTTTATAAAATTTTTCAAAAGTTTTCTTTATATAAGAAGTTTTTGAAAAAAAAATATTTACAGAAGATTTTTTCTTTATAGAATTTTTCGGTAAATTTATTTGTTAACAAAAATTTTACAAAAAAAAATTTAAGTTTATATAGAATTTACGATGTATTTTCGTGAAATTTTCAGCTTTTTTCCGTACAGTTTTTAATTATAGAAAATGTTTAACAAATATTTTCTGAAAATAAGTTTTATTTTCAAAAAATTGTATAGAAAATTTTCATATTTGTTTTATACAATAAATTCTATTATTTAAGGAAATATTCTCTCTATAGAAAATTCTCTTTATAAAAAATTTGCGATATCTTTTCACTTTATAGAACACTTTCTATAAAATATGTTCTAATTATAGAAAATTTTTAATAAAAATTTTAGTTTATGGATAATTTTTTAGAACATTTTCGAAAAGTTTTTTCTTTTAGAAAGTTTACGATAAATTTTCTATAGAAAAAATCGTTTTAAAAATAGTTTCAATAAAAATATTCTTATTGACAAAATCTTTCAACAAGTTTTCATTTTATAGAAAAAAAAATGTTTTCTGATGAAAATTGCCTAGTTTTTCAAAAAACTTTTTCTTAATTTGTAAAATTTTTAAAGTGTTAAATTGGTCACTCTAAAAGGATATTTATTTACAGTGAAAGTGTGCTAGTAACTGGAATACTTAAAAAACTTAAACAAACAATAAAAACCTACTACACTATAAAAAAAAACACCCACACTAAAGCAACAATCATCATTTCCAGTTCTAAGCACATTCTAAAACACTCAATCAAACAAAAGTAGTCGTCATCTGAAGCAACATTTTTTTTTTTTGGATTTCTGTTTATTTTGAATTGCATTTAAAGGTCCTTTTGTAGTTTACATTTTGTTCGCTTTGTTTCTGTTAAAGAAAAAGTATATTTCTCACTGTTATTGAGTATGATGAAGAAGAAGCTGAGGATTATGATGATAGCAATGATGTGGTTGATGCGTTGTGATGATGTTAGTAACAGTCAAGTATAGTTATGTAAATATGCATGTGTTGAGTGCAAAAAAGATAGAAATGTCCTTTTGTATGCTTTTTTAAAATAACTTTTACAAAGTAAATGTTGTTTGTAAAAAAAAGTGTAAAGTAGCAAAAAAAAAATGAGATTCACATTGAAAAAATATCTTGGTCATGGCATATTTTTTCTCAGTTTTTTGTAGTTCCTTTTGAGTTGTTCAAAAAAAATATAACTTAATGGTAAAAGAACTATAAAGTAGAGGTAAAAGAAACACGTTTTTAAATTAATTAAATAAAAGTGCATTAAAAACGATTCTTAAAGAAGAGAGACAGAATACTTCAATCAGAAGAAAATTAAAATAAATTAGGCTTTTAATATTTTCAAAGAGTGAAAAGTGACAAGGGTTATAAAAGAACTAAAAAAATAATTGCATTTGTAAAACTTTATGGTACGAAAAATTATTATATTTTTGCAATATAGCAGCAAGTGACTTTAAATAATAATAATGGTCCTATTAAATACCAGCATACATTTTTTACCTTAAGTCTTAATATGAATTAATGCTAAAACTTAATTGATGTAAGATAAAAATATTAAAACTAACTAAAGAAAATATTAAGTTGTCCTTTGGTTTTTATAAAATGCTAATACGAGTACAAGGATTATTAAGTTTATTTTTTCTTTTTGGGGAGGGGGCAAAACTTCTGTTACTTATGCGAGTAGAAATTGTAAAGGAACGTTTAAGGTTACCTTCTTTGCAACTTAAAAATACTAGCAAAAGTTGTATAAGTTTTACACGCTCCGGTTGGTCTACTTAAAGTTTAGTTGTGTTGTTTTTTATTCTCTTTTACCATCTAGTGTTAAAATGTTAAATGTTGTTATTGTTTTTCTTGTTGCATACTTTTAGAAATGTTTATGAATTTTGCATGCACATAAATTAGTTGAAATCCTTCACTCCTTTCATATAATCAAGTTTAGTTGGTGAAACAACAGCTGAATATGTTTTGCTGGAATGCTGTTGCACTATAGTAACTGGCTGCCGAAATATGTGTATAAAATTATAAAATAAAATCTTCTGAAATTTAACTTTCCCGAAGTTTTTTGCTGCCAGCCTAATAAACATTTTACAATTAACAAAATTCCTTTATTCTTCTTATATTGCTTGTTAAAATGAATACAAAGTCATATTTTTCCCAATTGTTTATGTAATAGTTTTTTTTATATAAAATTAAAACCAAACCAAAAACCAACAGAATAAGTTTTAAACTTAACAAGTATTTTTTATCGTGGAATTTAAAAACAAAAATTTGCAAAGTTTTTTTTTTTGTTGCACAAAATTATAATAGGGAAACAGAGAACAGTGTAAATTGCATAAAGGGTTTTCTCTTTCGTAATACTATTTACAAAATAAAACTTTTCGCTTGAAACATTTTTACAATATAAATTTATTAAAAAGTATAAGCTATGAACTTTTTCAATCTTTCTTGAAATATGTGGATTTTGCTACTCCTCTTTTGAGGCTGAGAATGAATTAAGCTAATTTCGGATATCATTTATCGATCGAAACAGACGTGTGGACGAGAGTTGTTATGATGGAAAATTACGCTTTTAGGTCAGACCCCATGTTCTGGGTTTCAAATGAATCATTTGGATGCGGTACAGGTTCTCTGTGATGGTCTAAAGAGATTTCAGCATAGATGGGATAGACCCTTTTAGTCCCACCCCTTTGGCTTTATTATTATTATTATTTATAGTTTTTGTAGCTGTTATTTATATTTTTTTACCGATATCACAAAACAATCACTCTTTATTTATACATATTTTTGTCTGTAGTTCATACAAACCAAAAATATATATATATATATTTAAAAACAAGTAAAAAGGCATGGCCGACTTGGGTATCATACCCTACACCATGAGTATGTTTTAAAAATGATTTATTTTTCATAAAGAATCTTTTATGTCGAATTTTACCTTAATTCCGATGTATTTGAGCAATTTATGGATAAAGTCAAATATGGGCCGATTCTCAACAAATTAGGAGGAGGAATATATTTTTATCATCCCTACTAATGGTTAAATGTAAATTCTTTAAGAAAATGAAAATTTAGTTCTTTTTAAGATAGCAATTCTCAAAATTTTTGTTCTGACGTGAGCTGGGTCAAAGGATAAAAAGGTACTTTTTTTTCCATATTTCTGGCAAATAACCCATATGCAAATTTGTTATCATGTGAAAGGTCTTTGGGGGACGATTTCAACGCTATATCAAAACTTTTTGAATAACAGCATAAATAGTCGAAATTTTAAAATTATTTGTAAAATTTTTATATCATTACATTGGAAGAAATATGAAAAAAATATAAAAACCCCAAAAAAGGACCTTTTTATCCAGCTCACCAAATATTGACGTCTGGATAAAAATTTTGAGAAACGGTAGCTCAAACCCAATTAAACTTTAATTTAATGTGGGGACATTGACACCTTATTTTTTCTCCATACAAACCATACACCCTAATGTATACATGGGTGGACATATGAATGTATTGTTATTTTATTTAATTTTGGCAGAGAAATTCATGTTAAAATAAATTCATTTTACGAGCTTGTAGTGTATTGAAATAAAATCAAATTGGCCACTTTTTAATAAAAGTTTCATGATTTTGCTGGCCACTAAATTTTTTTGAAAGCCTATTAGCAAAAAAATTGTGAAACTAAACAAACAAAAGAAACAATTCACAAGAGGGATCAAGCTAGTGGCATTGTTCAGGACTCTGTTGGTCATAGAGAATAAATATTATTGTTTATTTTCGGGGGAAAAATATAAACCAATTAATTATGTTAACTTATTTAGTATTTTTTAAGTTTCTTGGAAATTAAAAAATTCCATAGAATTATGTATGTTAAAAAGTATCAAAAATGTTTTTAAAATTTCACTATAATTTTGAACAGAAATTGTGCTTTTTAATAATATTTTCAGTTTTCGTAATTTTAACACAGTATAGAGTATATGTTTCCACACACGAACGGTGCGGCTGAAGAATGATTTTTCCCAGTAATGTGTTGTGCGGTCCACTGGCCAATCGACCACAAATTGGTGTGCCTAAAAATATACAGGTATCGAGAACGAGTTTCCTAATTTCAGAGGAACACGTCCGATTATAGTATCGTTAGAACAGTGAAATGCACTCCACGTTACAACGGTGCTCAAGTGAATCAATAAAGTTGGATACCCTACTGTCACTGATAAGTACCTTCGCGCTCTCTTGTACACGGTCGAGTATCTCCAAAATATCAGAGTTGTATTCCATTTTCTGTTGGTATAAATAGAAAGGAGATCAGATGGAGTAAAGTATGTCTTACACCGTTTTAAAAAAACCGAAACATTTGAATGCCCAGAACATTAAGAGTTTCCGATTCCTTAATATTTATCCCACCCAGACTTTTATCAAGTCATGATTAAGCGATTAATTTGCGCATCGTTGCTCCAATCTCTAGAGAGCTTGGCCTATAATTGAATGAAAAAGAATGATAGATATTGCTGTCATCGGCAAAAGTGTAGATATAGTTGGAAGTTTGTCACAGAAGAACATTTATGAAGACAAGAAATGAGGTAGAAGAAAGTACGGAGCCTTGCGGTACCCCTGAATTAATATTGAACTCATTTGATGAGATTCCAGCTATAACAACTCGTATAGTACGATCTCTGAGAAAGCTCGAAATAAATCGAGTGAAGTTATTATTGACACCAAATGCAATTAGTTTTGATACAAGTGCACTATGCCACACTATACCAAACGCCTTGGAAATATCTACTGGCTCCACTTTACTATCGCCGAAATGGATGGTTCCGCACTAATGTTTATCGAAATTAAATTTGAATTTTTAAAGAAATTTTAAAATTTTGTTAAATGTAAAAAATGTTTAAAATTAGACATAATTTTGAAGAATTATATTTAAAAATGGTTTCAGTTCGATATTCAAATTCAATTCGGAATTTATTTAAAATTTTAATTGTGAAAAATTTATAAAATTAAACGTATATATTTTTAAATTAAATTTTAATAATTCGATTTGTGAACTCTTTATTAGCATAAATATGATGTCTAAAAAAAAATTCACTTATTTTTCTTTGGAAGTAACCAATTACTGTAGCTGTGAACTCTAAGTTACGTTCTAAATCGACAAAAATTTAAAAAAATCTTGGGACATCGGTGAAAGAGTTAAGACGACTTATTTTAAAATTACTTTGTTATATTTATGATTAAAATGTTCTAAATAGAAATATCCTTTAAAAAAATATATTTAATTAATATGTTCTAAACTAAAATCCTCTTAATAATTACTTTTAATACCTTAATATGATTTTCGCAACTTTTACTAGGTTTCAACATATTCCAGTATTATTTGAAATGAGCCTTACCTGCAAAAAAAGAATGAAATGAAATATTTATATTTTCAGTGCACATAATTAATGGTCTAATTATAATACATAATTATAAAATACATATAAAAAATGTATTATATAAAAAGTAAAAGTTTACCTATAAAATTGTTGATATTACATAGCAAAATAACAATACTGGCAGAGAGAAAGAACTTTTATAAATTCATGGTAAATATAACTCATTGCAACATAATCATGCTAATGAAATTCTAACACAACAGTTTTTAATATGAATTTATTAAATAGAAAATTAAAAACTTAATACTTAGCTAATTACTTAGTAAAAAATAAGTAAAAGAAGGAGTAAATTGTTAATTAGTTAAAGGAGGAAAAATGGGATTAAATTTGATCTCTTATTAAATGACACATTTAAAAATTGCCTTATTATTAGTTTAGTTTATATAGACTAAAATAAAACTATTTTTAAAAACTTAAATCAAAACAACAAAAATTGTATTTTTAACTTTTAAATAAACCTATAAACATTGCAGCAGCACAGAAATATCATGAAAATGTTTTCAAAAATTTTATGACAAACCAAATATTTTCTCATGTATCATACGTTTAGGTGTGTTCTTTAACTTTAATTGCCACAAACTTCAATAACATAATCAAATAAAAACAAAACCTCATATAGTGTTCACCATAAACATCATGCAATTTAGAAAATTGATAAATATTTATATTTTTTTACAAATATTAAAATGTTATTTCTCTCTTTACAGTTGGCTTTTCAGTCCATTCCTATGCGATTTGTGGAATAGTTTGGATGTCTACTTTTCAACAGCGAGTATATTGCATTTATGCTGTATATCAGTCGATAGGTAATTATCAATTGAAAATATAAATTTATAAATGAATATATGTATGTCTGTATGAATACACACATTTTCATTTAACAATTTACACATACACACGTACATTTTAATATTCTCATATAGTACATTCAATTTCACAATTTTATTTGCAAAATTTGTTCAAATTTTAATCAAGCACTCTTGAAAGCGTAATAGAAAATTGAAAACAATTTCGAAATATTATGGGAATACACTTTGAGTGTTAGAAATAAGGTAAATCGAGTAATGTATTAGGAGGCAATGGCAACATAAAGTAATTCATTACATGGTCAATTATAATTACTTGTAATGTTTAATTGAGCAATAACCAATTACAATTAGTTGTAATGTGTAATTGAGCAATAACCAATTAGAATTACTAGTAATGTTTAATTGAGCAGTAACCAATTACAATTAGTTGTAATTGTAATTGAAGTTTTACAATTTTAAAAATGGAAAAAATTAAAAATGCTACATCGATGGCAAATAAATTTAAAAGTAATATCGGCAGAATGTATTTGATCATCTCCTGATCTAAGTGAGAACCAGATTAAGATTTCCAGATTTCTTATTTATGTAAAATGGCGCTCTAACCGCATATAAAATTAATTATTTTCAACAGACTATTATTATGCTAAATATCAATTTATAAGCCCTAATTCGGAGAAGTACTGCATGCATTACAAAAAAGAGATTTTAAATTTCTCACTTTAAAAACATCATTTTATTGAATGCTTGATTACAAGAGTCAGACAGACAGACAAACAGATGGACGAACATTTTTCACTTTTAAAACATTATTTTATTGAATGCCCAGCAAAAAATCTTAAATTTTTAGTAATGAGTAGTAATTATTTCATACATTACTTGGTAAAGATTGGTCATTATCATCCACACTATTTCATTTAGCTTTATAGGTAATTATTAGAAAAGATCAAAGAAATTTAAATTTGTTTAGGGCGCCCATTTAACAAACAGAAGGTTCGTGGTTCGAGCCTGAATTATGAGCTCCAAATCCCAATAAGGTGAAATAATGGACCGATAGCAACCAAAATCAATAGGGATCGTCCTTGGGTTAAAAGTAATATGTATTTAATTGCGACCTGTAGTTGTATTACAAGAGTCAGACAGACAGACAAACAGACGGACGAACATGGCTTAATCGAATCAGAAAATTATTCTGAGCCGATTGGTATACAAAAAGATGGGTATAGGACCATTAATTCTATGCATTACAAACATCAGCACAAATCCAATATAAATGGTAAATGTGCATAAATTGTAATTAAGAACAATGAGTTGAATCAAAATTCATACAAATGCATCTGATATGTAACATTTTAACGACCACAAAGGAGTTAATCAGTGTTCATGTCAGAGTATTTAGCGTGATGAGAAAGGTTAAAAAAAAATAAATGGTTATAGAGTTTTAATAACGATTGACACTTAATAGTAGTTGCAATTATTTCATATATGTATAGCCATAAATGAACTATAACTTCGGTCAAAATTAAGAAAAAAATTACTTAAATATTATAAATACGTGCTGTTACTTGAGCAAAAGATCTCTGCCAAGTCACTATATACAATATGTTTGTTTCTATGTTCTTTGCTAATTTTTCACTTAAAATCCAACATATTCTGTAGATCACTAATTAACTCAAATTCTAAAAAGTATACCTAGAACCTCAAGCAGTGTCGAAAAAAAAATTCGTTCTATAATATAAATTTAATATTATGTTAATAAAAGTATAATAAAATCAAAAAAAATAATAAAATTAAACTTAAATCCATAGTTTTCAATACAAAATGCACGTGTTACCAAAAAAAATAAGCAGATGTGTTTACAACAGGATGAAAACATGAGCGTATGTTTGTTTTCTTTATGCAACCTATGACTTCACTCAATCACTCTTTTATTCAACTGAATTTAATTTATAAAACCCTAAGAAAATATTTTTATATAACAGCATACATCGTACATACATATGTATATGAACAAATATGTATGTGTTTGAAGTTGAGTGTTTGTATTTCTTTTAAGTGTTACCACTTAACCTCATTGAAAATGTATTCTTGTTTTATGTACATTTTATTTTTTCAATTTTCATTTCGTATGAATGAAAATGGAAATTGCAAACATTTCATTTTTCTTTCATTTCTTCTTTAAATGGCAGCCATTAACAGTTTACATTGCATTTACTTTTATTTCCCATTTCCTATTCCTATGTTTCTTTGGCATTTCCGTACCTGTCTGCATCTTTCATGCACATCAAATGCATAACGTAGAATTTGGAAAATCTCAATGGCTGGTAAAATGTTTGATATTTGTTTAAGAAAACTTTCATTTATTATGCACTCTAATACGAAGCAGTTTTAGTTGCGTATATGAAAGAAAACAAATAGGAAAATTTCAAGTCCATGAAAAAAAAAAGAATATTTGGAAATGCAAATTATTGCACACACTCTTTATACTACAACAATCGAAATAAAATCGCTTTAAATGTCAATAACAAAAGAGGTAAAACTTTATGGAATAAAAGAAGAGCATAATTGTAATGTGGACACAATGGATTGTGCCTTTGAATTGCCGTAATAAGGTATCGCTTTTTGGTGTACACCATTATCGACTAGTCCCTCTATACCGTAGTCTAAAGTCGCTATAGTTGATGAAGTATGGTAGAAGAATTCAGATCTCTGTGATCAGTGGGGCTACACAGTCAGTGGATTACAGTAGTTAGTTAGTTAGTTAGTTAGTAGTTAGTTAGTTAGTTCGTTAGTGTTAGTTAGTAGTTTAGTTCGTTAGTTAGTTAGTTAGTTTAGTTAGTTAGTTGTTAGTTAGTTAGTTAGTTAGTTAGTAGTTAGTTAGTTAGTTAGTTAGTTTTAGTTAGTATTAGTCTAGTTAGTTAGTAGTTAGTTGTTAGTTAGTTAGTAGTTTAGTAGTTGTTAGTTAGTTAGTTAGTTAGTAGTTAGTAGTAGTTAGTTAGTTAGTAGTTAGGTAGTTATAGTTAGTTAGTTAGTTAGTTAGTTAGTAGTTAGTTAGTTAGTTAGTTAGTTAGTTAGTTAGTTAGTTAGTTAGTTAGTTAGTTAGTTAGTTAGTTAGTTAGTTAGTTAGTTAGTTAGTTAGTTAGTTAGTTAGTTAGTTAGTTAGTTAGTTAGTTAGTTAGTTAGTTAGTTAGTTAGTTAGTTAGTTAGTTAGTTAGTTAGTTAGTTAGTTAGTTAGTTAGTAGTTAGTTAGTTAGTTAGTTAGTTAGTTAGTTAGTTAGTTAGTTAGTTAGTTAGTTAGTTAGTTAGTTAGTTAGTTAGTTAGTTAGTTAGTTAGTTAGTTAGTTAGTTAGTTAGTTAGTTAGTTAGTTAGTTAGTTAGTAGTTAGTTAGTTAGTTAGTTAGTTAGTTAGTAGTTAGTTAGTTAGTTAGTTAGTTAGTTAGTTAGTTAGTTAGTTAGTTAGTTAGTTAGTTAGTTAGTTAGTTAGTTAGTTAGTTAGTTAGTTAGTTAGTTAGTTAGTTAGTTAGTAGTTAGTTAGTTAGTTAGTTAGTTAGTTAGTTAGTTAGTAGTTAGTTAGTTAGTTAGTTAGTTAGTAGTTAGTTAGTTAGTAGTTAGTTAGTTAGTTAGTTAGTTAGTTAGTTAGTTAGTTAGTTAGTTAGTTAGTTAGTTAGTTAGTTAGTTAGTTAGTTAGTAGTTAGTTAGTTAGTTAGTAGTTAGTTAGTTAGTTAGTTAGTTAGTTAGTTAGTTAGTTAGTTAGTTAGTTAGTTAGTTAGTTAGTTAGTTAGTTAGTTAGTTAGTTAGTTAGTAGTTAGTTAGTTAGTTAGTTAGTTAGTTAGTAGTTAGTTAGTTAGTTAGTTAGTTAGTTAGTTAGTTAGTTAGTTAGTTAGTTAGTTAGTTAGTTAGTTAGTTAGTTAGTTAGTTAGTTAGTTAGTTAGTTAGTTAGTTAGTTAGTTAGTTAGTTAGTTAGTTAGTTAGTTAGTTAGTTAGTTAGTTAGTAGTTAGTTAGTTAGTTAGTTAGTTAGTTAGTTAGTTAGTTAGTTAGTTAGTTAGTTAGTTAGTTAGTTAGTTAGTTAGTTAGTTAGTTAGTTAGTTAGTTAGTTAGTTAGTTAGTTAGTTAGTTAGTTAGTTAGTTAGTTAGTTAGTTAGTTAGTTAGTTAGTTAGTTAGTAGTTAGTTAGTTAGTTAGTAGTTAGTAGTTAGTTAGTTAGTTAGTTAGTTAGTTAGTTAGTTAGTTAGTTAGTTAGTTAGTTAGTTAGTTAGTAGTTAGTTAGTTAGTTAGTTAGTAGTTAGTTAGTTAGTAGTTAGTTAGTTAGTTAGTTAGTTAGTTAGTTAGTAGTTAGTTAGTTAGTAGTTAGTTAGTTAGTTAGTTAGTAGTTAGTTAGTTAGTTAGTTAGTTAGTTAGTTAGTTAGTTAGTTAGTTGAATCTCGTTCATTAACTACACCACGAAATTTGAGCTTTAGCTTCCAAATAAATAATACTAAATGTATGCATTCCTCACAACTATTTTCCACGCATAAAATATCGCCTTAAATTATTCAAAACTTATTTTTTCCTTCGTTAAACCATAGTGCATGAAAATACATGTAACACATAAAAACCATTTCATGACATACATAGTTATACAATCAAACAGTCATCATCATCATCGTAGTCATCGCATAAATGCATAAAACCCAAACAAACACTCATGCACAAATCCTCGCAAACATTCATACAACAACCCAGAATATATAAACGTCAAGAATAGCTACAATATCACTTCACGGTTTATAGGGAAGGGGAAAAAAATTGAATAGAGCAATGAAATGAAAATGGTTACACAGCATTCAACCAACAAATGGGCCATCATAATACCAAATAAGAAGTATATTTATCAAAAGGTAAATGTGAATATGTATGTATGTTTGTACGTATGTAGTACAAACAAAACCGTCTTAAGTCAACAGACCGGCATGCACAAAACAGGCACTAAAATACATACTAAAATCAGCCATACATTTACATTTACCAACGTGTGTGTGAATAAATGTTGCAATAATATTTTTTCATTTTTTAACTTAAATCTCCATACTACATTTTCCATGTTTCGCACTGGTCCTCTATACATTTTTTTTACACCAGTTTAATTTCTGTGCTTTACATTTTTTTCACTCTGTCTCTTATTTGCATCTTTCAGATACTATGCCATCGTTAAGCCGTTAAAGTATCCGATTAGCATGACAAAACGCGTTGTTGGCATTATGATACTCAATACATGGATTTCGCCAGCTCTACTATCCTTCCTGCCCATCTTTATTGGTTGGTATACCACCGATGATCATAAGAATTTCGTGAAATTACATCCGGACCGCTGTGAGTTCATTGTAAATAAACCGTATTGTGTCATCTCTAGTTCAATATCATTTTGGATACCGTGTACCATTATGATTTTCACCTATTTGGCAATATTTCGTGAGGCAAATCGTCAGGAGAAACAAATGATGATGCGTCATGGTAATGCAATGTTAATGCATCGACATTCAACTGTTGCCGGAACCGGAAGTAAGTAGAAAAACTATTGAAAAATTCATGAATTTTTCTTCTTCTTTTTCTGCAACACATTTTCATTTGTTGCAATATTTTTTTTTTTCTGCGACAATGTGTAATTAAAATTGAGGTGGAAAATAGAATGCAAGAGACAAAATGTTGGCCTAAGGTGTTAACTGTAAAGTGCAAAGTTTTTTTGTATTGTATGCAGGTGTAAAGTCAAATGACTGGAATAATTAATTTCCACCAAAAAACACGAAGTGAATACAAATTGTCGAAAAATTACTAAATGATGTTTTAATGTATTTGAATGCTGTTTAAAGTTAAACTATAAGAATTAAGACTTTAGTCTCAATAGAAATTAGACTACAGGCGGTATCTAAATTCTGTAAACCATATAAGCTAAATTCAGTAGAGGAGACTAGAATCTATAGTCAACAGACCACAGTTTCAGTAGTCAACAAGATTACAGTTCTTACAGTCTGTCCTAATATACATCATATAGTCAGCAAACTACTTTGAAGACTTGTATAAACCTTTATGTAAATAAGTTATTCATTAATATCCTGTTTGTTGTTTATTCGCCATATTAAATCTTTATATCGATATCTATGCTTCACACTAATAGTTACACATCGCCAATAAACCCATTTTATACAGTCTAATACACAAGTAAATATAGCCTCCGTTCTAATAGGCTTCTATAGAATATTATTTTGCCATTATTTTACAACAAACTTATTTCCTAAAATAGTTTCTTTAATGCGGGTTTTTAAACACCAGATAACAACTATGGAAAACATATACATACATAAAAGAAAGTTTCAAATACTAGTGTTTGTGTGCGAATTCCATACATGTAAAAGTAATTTATGTGTGTGAACAGACATAGAGTTTTGTTAGCCTACAGGTGTACTTAGCATGTTTATGGACATTAAGATAAGGTGTAAAATACTGTTAATGGAACAGTTACTGAATATTAAATACAAACATATGTTTTTATATAACCTGCAACTTAAAAGATAAAACGTTAATAAAGAACTAGTCAGAAGTTGTTTTTTTTTTGCAACTCGCAACTTAATAGAAACATGCAACAAAGTGTATAATACATTACAACAAAAATTCTAATATAAATGGCAAAAGTTTGTTATTATTAAATAAACATGAAAAAAGTTCTGGTAGCGTATGAGTTATATTAATTATATCGTTAAACAAAAAAAAAATATTATGTATACACAATATACATATTTTTTTCGCACACATTAGTGTTAGAATTACTATGTGTGTGTATATATGTTTTAAATTTATCTAAATAAATGAGTTTATTACATGAAAATGCTGTTAAAAAAATTTATCAAGAAGTATTAATGTTTTATATTTAAACATACATTTTTTTAATAATTGTTTCTTTCCTTAAATTTGTTGTATTTTTTTAATAACCTTTTGCTAAATTTATCTACTTTCATGAATTAGGTGAAGCTTTAAGCGGTTCTGGTTCTTCGAAGACATTAACACTGCATGAGGTCGAACAGGATCATACACCAACGAAAGATAAACATTTAATTAAAATGAAACGAGAACACAAGGCTGCAAGAACTTTAGGTATAATTATGGGTACATTCATACTCTGTTGGCTGCCATTCTTTTTGTGGTAAGTATTTTATAATATTATTATATTAAAATAATAATTTAATTAAAATATTAAAAAAAAAATTATAACATTACGTTATTTTCAATCTGAAGAGAAGTGCTTTACGTATTATATCTAAATAGTAGCTACAGTCAGCACCCTGTAGTCGCTATTTTAAATAGGCAAAAGTCTCTATAGTGGCCATAGTTTATGGGTTATAGTTGTAAGTTCATATAACTTAATTAAGATAGTTTACATGAAATATGCTAAAGTCTACAGATTATAGTCGCTATATCCTCGCTATAATCTAGACTATATTCGTTCTATAGTCTCCAGACTATGATAGATATAGTCTCCAGATTATAGTAGCTATAGTCTCCAGGTTGTAGTAGCTATAGTCTCCAGACTATAGTAGCTATAGTATACAAAGTATAGTATCTATAGTATATAGACTATGACAGCCATAGTCTAAAGACTATAGTAGCACTATGGTATCTACATATATACAGACAAATGGCGCTATGCTATACTTTACTATAGTTGCTATAGTAAACATATTATAGTCGCTATAGTTCACAGACTGAAGCTGATCATATATTATAGGCGCTAAAGTCGTTTCATTGACTACGGACTATAGTCACTATAGTCTTCAAACTATTATCGCTGTAGCTGCAATTGTGTGCATACTTTAATCGCCAGAGTCTGTAAATTATAGGTGCTAAAGTTCACAGATTACAGTCGTTAGAGTTGACAGACAATAGTTGCTACAGTCCACTGAACGAAGTTGATATAGTTTATAGACTATAATAGTTGGTCCATATAACTCTCTCGATATAGTCTACAGACTATAATTGCTGAAATCATCAGGTTGTAGCCGCTTTAGTCAACAAACTGAAGCCAATGTAGTCTATAGATTACTGGTGCTATAGCCCACAGACTATAGACTCTATAATCTAGACTGTAGACGCTATAATCTAGACTATACAGGCTATAATGGCTATAATCTAGACTATAGTCGCTATAGTCTACAGACTATTGTCGCTGCAGTTACAATAGTATACATACTTTAATCGCTATAGTCTATAGTTGATATAGTCTACAAACTACTGCTATAGTCAAAAGATTATAGTCGCTAAGTCTAGAGAATATAGCTGCTATAGTCTAAACACTATATATTTTACAGACGTTAGCCGACGTAAACTGTTATCTGCAATCTATAGTCTGCAGACTACAGTCGCTAAAGTCTACAGACTATTGTCGCTGCAGTTGCAATAGTATACATACTTTAATCACTATAGTCTATAGTTGATATAGCCTACAAACTGCAGTTGCTACAGTCAACAGATTATGGTCGCTAATTCTACAGAACATAGGTGTTATACGCTGTGGACGCTGTGGTTTACTAACTTTAGTCTATATAGTACGTAAAATGTTATCTACAATCTACAGAGTAAAATAGTCAAAGTGTGCAGAATATATTCGTAATACTACACAGTTGCATTTTTCATTACATAATTAAATTATATTAAAATTAACTAACGCTATAATTACAAATATTTTCACAATTTTAATAGCCGTCACCACAATTTTTTTTTTTTTTTTTGCCTTTAATATAATTTTAACATTTTTTAACAGTTTACAACATTTACTTATTAAACTATGTATAAAGTTTATTTGTTAAGTTTAATATCAATAAATTTTAAACCCGTTGATAATTTTTGCACATTTTAAATGAACATATGAACGTAGAACGTTAGTTTATAATAAAAATAAACAACAAATAAACAATATATTATCTAAAAAAAAGAAAAA
Organism: Lucilia sericata; assembly: GCF_015586225.1. Lineage (NCBI taxonomy): Eukaryota > Metazoa > Arthropoda > Insecta > Diptera > Calliphoridae > Lucilia > Lucilia sericata. The sequence goes on along the minus strand of NW_023995568.1, from coordinate 57,002 downwards.
ATAATAATGGTATAGAAATATTTTAAAGCAGTAATAAAAAAGAATGTTAAAAAACTCCAATAAAATATTTTCTCTGAAAATTTATGACAGAGAAATGTTTTGGGTTTAAACCACATAAACCTGAATAATTTAAAACTACAAAAAATGAAAATAATATATACGTACATATACTATATATTATATTCTGAATAATATATTTGTTTAATATTAACAAAATATTAAAACACACAACAGTTTCTTAGAAATTGACAAATACTAAATGCTCTTTTCCAATTCCAGGTACACCATAACCACATTATGTGATGCCTGTACAGTACCCGATATAGTTGTAGCCATCTTGTTTTGGATCGGTTACTTCAACTCCACCCTAAATCCCCTTATATACGCTTATTTCAATCGTGACTTTCGAGAAGCTTTCCGCAATACACTACAGTGTCTATTCTGCAATTGGTGGAAAGATCGTCATATGCCACTGGACATTGACATCAGACGCAGTAGTCTGCGTTATGACAATCGTGCGAAAAGTGTTTACTCCGAAAGTTACCTCAATGCCAATCATCCACAGCGTCGTACTAGTCAGTTAGTGGAAAGTTTATAATGTAGGGATGAGGCGCTGTTAGCGCCTACTCCCACACCCACATCAGCATCAATGCAAAATTTACATTTATTGGGAACGAGTGGTGGCTCCAGTGGTTCACCACAAACTATGACATTGTTAACAACACCCTCGCATACCATACGACTGGAGACGTGGCGTAGTGAGAGTTTAAAGAATAAAGAAAACAAAATGTTGCTGGATAAAAGAGGTGGTAGTAGTTGTGGTAGCAAAACAAATAGTGGCAATAAAGCTAAAGCTGCTGGTGGCAGTGGTGGTGTTGCAGATGACGATGATGAGGACAATGATGATAATATCCAGGAAATACAAATTGAAATACCGTTGGCATATGTCAACAAATGGAATAAGAATAACAATAAAACCAATACAACTGCCGTAACACAGCAACAACAGCAGCATCAACAACAACATCAACAAAAGACACCTACATTTGCACATACAATGGTTTAATGTGCCAACAATACTGCTGCAAATAAAACATTCTCTCATACGTTTGTTTGAATTTATGTGTATAGAGTGGAACTTCATGAAGGATTCCAGCATTATGTTCACTCTTTTGGATTCCTATACAGCAACATAACCGAAAACAAAATACTTTCCAAAAACCTATCAACAACAATAGCAGCAGCAGCAGCAATAAAAACAAGAACAAATTTATCCAGTCAACTCAACTTAAGCTCAACATCACAAAATAAACATCACAGCAACATGAATAAAAAACAACAGCAACAACAAAACATCACATCAACCAAAACAAAGTCTTCATACTCATACAAGGAATATTAACTAAGGTTCCCCTACTCCCTATACACGTCCCCCTCTCACATACTGTACAATCAAAAATGAGAACAACAACAAAAAATATTTAACATGTAAAACAAAACAAACAAAATCATAGTGAAAATTGTGTGGTTGTAGTTATTTCTATTTTGATTTATTTTTTTCTAATCCATACTTGTAACGTTAAACAAAAAAATTTTATAAAAAATAAACAAACAAAAAATTTAAGAAATATAAATAAATACATTTTGTAAATATTATTGAATAAGCTTAAAAAATACAAAACATTTTCCAAAAAAGAAAACAAAACATTAAAAGAAAAACAGATATAAGCCTAATGGACAAAATTATATTCTTGTAGTTTTTAGATAAGATTGAAATGTTTAAAAATCAACAGAAATTTAGAGAAATTATTAAAATGTACAGATAGTTGAAATGAGATGAAAATTGCTGGTTTTTAGTTACACATAATTAAATTCATTTACATTTTTTTTTATTTTTTATTTTTGACTCTTTTCTCACAAAACTATATTTTTCTTAAAAATAATTTTATCTCATGATACATTCAATTTTTATAGCTGGTTTGTTCCTTATTAAATACTGTTATTCTTATAAGAATAAAGTTTAAAATTCAAGATTTCTAGATAACTTTATATCTATCATATTTTTTATTGATTTTTACAAATTTAATTTTCTGTAATTGAATTTTAAAATACACAAATTTACTAAAGTTGAACATAATTGCAATATATCAAAGAGAGTTTTAAGTTTATTGTAAATAATTGATAAAAATTTTTTATTTCAAAAACACATACACTTACACAATGAAAAAATGACAAATCTTAATGCTTTATTGATTTAGTTTTTAATTGAAAAGAGATTTATCTTTAAAATTTTGTTTATATTTCTTTGATATAATGATATTTATTTATTTAAAAGTGTTATTAATTTCTCTAAAGTATTTAGTACTAATTTAGTTATAGTTATTTTTTTATAACAAATTTCTAAAAGTGATTTCTTTTTAAATAAATGAAATTTCTTTAAAATGCTTAAAAGTTTTTAAAACAATTTTTAAACTAATCAATATATTTAGTTAAATTGCTGGAAATTTAAATAACAGATTTATTGTTCTCTGTAGTAATGCTGCAGAAATTTAACATAAAGTTCAGCCTTTAGAGTAGACTGTATTGCAGATTATAGTCTAGCTTGGGGGTAATGATTCGAATTGAAACTCTACTAATTACAATTACTTGTAATTGAATTCAAGCAATTTCCAATTACTTGGAATTGTAATAAAGTAATATCCAACAATTACTCGTAATTGTAATTGTGACGGTGCCAATTACAATTACTTGTATTACAATTTATTGTATTACAATTACTTGTAATTGTATTCAAACAATTTTCAATTACTTGTAATTGAGTTAGTGCCAATTACAATTACTTGTAATTAATTTTTTTCCTTTAATTAGATTTAATGGTAATTGGTAATACAATTATAAGCAATTGCAATTAGTAAATTTCAATTACAAGTAATTGTAACTGATTATAGGTCAATTACACAATAAAAATAATTGTAATTGAGGAAACTTAAATTACAATTACAAATAATTGTAATTAGTTATTACACATCACAAGTAATTGTAATTGATATGTAATTAATTATATCATGCCTGGTCCAGATATGAGTAAACTATTATTCTGACTATAGATCCGACCGTGGTTTTTACAAGATAGTAGAATATGCTCTAGGCTCTCCATAATATAGTTGAGAATATAAACTTTAGTCTAGTCTAGACCACAGACTGCTTATAGTTCTGACTTGCGACACTGGAAAACAGTTCATACTATAGATTGGATTATTGTCCTGACTAATGAATCGCAACAAGATTAGGCTATATATACCCTTCATACCCTTCATGTAATATGTAGACTATAGTGCAGACTGCAGACTTGCCTATATATTTATATAGGCAATAGTCTACTACACTATAGACTAGATAATAGTATCGACTTCAAACTAGAATATATTGTAGGCTACAGACTAATGACTATACATCAGACTGCTTTACAGACTATAGACTAACACTTAATGCACAATAAAGCCTAAACTATAATTTAGACCATCCTATAGACTTGGAAGTAAGTTAGACAATAGTCTAGACTAAAGACTAGACTATAGACTAGACCAAAAACTGGAGTATAGGCTGGACTATAATCTATACCAAAGACTAGACTATAATCTATAGGCTAGACTAAAATCTATACCAAAGGCTAGACTATAATCTATACAATAGTCTAGACTGAGGACTAGACTATATACTAGACTATAGGCTAGACTGTAATCTATACCCAAGACTGAACTATAGTTCACACTACAGACTGTAATGTAGTCCAGGTTATAAACGAAACTATAGTCTAGACTATAGACTACCCAATGGTCAAGACTATAGCCAAAACTATAATTCAGACCATCCTATAGTGTTGAATATAAATTAGACAATAATCTAGACTAAAAACTAGACTATAGGCTATACTATAATCTATACCAAAGACTCTACTATTGTTCACATTAAAAACTATAATGTAGTCCATACTATAAACAAAACTATAGTCCAGACTATAGACTAACCTATGGTCGAGAATATAGACTAGAAATTTCACATATGCCAACCTTGTAGTAAATGAACGCTAAATTATAGCCTAAAATTTTGGGGTTTTCCTCTGAAACTAACTTTGAAATTAAACTGTTTTGTTTTTTTGCTCTTCTTCAAACTGGAAATTTGTTAAAATTTTAAATAAAAAAAAAATATTTTGTGACAGAATAGAGAAAGACAATGCTTCGTATAAAGGTGCCAATTGTATAATAATAAATATATAAAAAAACAACAAAATATTTATTTAGTTTAAACAAAAATATATATAAATTAATCTCTTAATACACTTAACCATGTAAATAATTACAAAAAAGAGAATAATTAAAAAAAATTAACGACAATCTCAAGCAATACCAAATAAATAAAAACAAAACAATATTGGCTAAATAAATGACAAAACAATATTTAAAAAATAAAAAAAAAAAAATATTAGACAAACAATAAATAAAATTAAAAATAAATTATATATTAGACATGTTAAACAATGTTGACAAAAAAATAAAATTGCCATTAAAACCCATTTACTAAAACAACTAACAAAATATGTATATTTAATTAAATAACAATAAAAAACAACACATAATTAAAATTAAACAAAAAAAATTAATAAAACTGCTATAATTTAATCATTGACATTAAGACTTATATTTATTTCAAAAGCAGCAACAAAGAAATAAACATGAACAAAGTAGTACATAATAATTCATATAAAACCAAAAAATCGAAAAAATTAAATATAAAAACCAAATAACAATAATAATGTATCAACATTTATTAAATAAAATAACAATAGAATTTTATATAAAACAACAAATAGTTGATAATTTTTCTCTATTGTTTTAATTGTGAAAAAAATTTAGAGAGTAATAAACAAATATTTATAATATGAAAGATAAAAAAAAACATTATTTATTTATGTATTTTTAAATACAAAACAAATATTTAAAATATTTAATAGAAAATATTATTGAATAATGACATTTAAATGTTAAAGATAAATATGAATTATTAAATACTTTCACTGTTATTGATATTTTTCTGATAATATTAAGGATATTATTACAATAATAATGCCTTAAGTTAAGTTTATTAATAATAACAAAATTCAAGGGTTTACCATTAATTTGTTTAAATATAATTTATTGGTAATGTTAAAAAACTAACTTTTTTATGAAAGGGAGAAATTTTGCGATTTTACGTTCATCACAATTTACACATTAATGTATAAAATGTTTAATTTTTATACCCTACACCACTATAGTGGGGAGTGTATTATGCGTTTGTGTGATGTTAACAACACCCAAAAATATTAATCCTACACCCACCTTAATGTATAACAATCGAGTCAGAATCACTTTCTGAGTCGATTTAGCTATGTCCGTCCGTCCCTCCGTCTGTCTGTCCGTCTGGCTGTGTATCCATGTAAAACTTGTGCGCATCCTACAGGTCGCAAATTTCAAGATAATTTAATGAAATTTGTCTTCCTCGGACGAAGCCTATTGAAAATAGTTAAAATAGGTCCATTATTTCATATAGCCCCCATACAACCGTACACCCCGAATAGGGCCTTTGAGCTCAAAAATATGTTAAATATTCTTGTATCACTTCAAAAATCGGCAAAACTTAGTTTAATATAAGTCTTGATGATACTGCTGTTTTTTATAATAATCGGGCCTCGTTTGACCCAATCCCCCATCAAAGTCCCCTTCAGAAAATGACTTAATGATCAAAATTCACTTATAAACACTAATATCACGATGATATTCTGCATATATGACTGATGTAGATAAAAATCCAAAATGTATAAACATAGGACCACATTAGCACCTTGCCCTCATATAACCCCTCTTTTAGAAAATCCCTTTTTTGCCAACAAGTTGTTAAAATATTTCTGAATTAAGGTAAAAGTGAAATTAAATACTTTATTATTAAAAAAATAATCAAAATTTGTAACATAATCACAGGTGTAGGGTATGATATGGTCGACCACGCCTGACTATAAATTCTTACTTGTTTATTTTACATAATTTACTTTATTATAAATAAATTGAATATGAATTTAATATACTTCTAATGCACTGCATAACCGACTAACTGCATTATCAAATGTTTAAGTAACAACGAGATACTAAGATTTTTTTAAGCTTAAAGCTATTTATTTGTTATGTGAAATAAAAATCTAAACACTTTATACATTAATATCAAGAAAACTGTGTATAATTTTCAAATATTTTAAATAACACTTCGTCTTGGGATCTTAATTAAGGGACTTAAAAGTCGCCATTAATCCCATGTACACTAAGCGAGATATTATCTTTCAAAGGTTACAAAAATCGGTTTTCTACAAATATCTCCATAGTGCAATGTCTGTCTATGCATAATTTCAAAAAGTGTCACAGGTCACAATTATGAATAAGACTTTAAGAAGATCGGTGGTCATAGTCCATATACTTTGTAGTGAAGATATTAAAAATTTCGCATAGACGGACATTGCACTATGTGTCAAAGAGTGATGATGTGACAAGGAATATAATATAAATTAATTATGTATCTTTAGCTAATATAAGAAAGGAAAAATAGGACTTAATCTGTATCGGCGTTCAAAATATTAAGATTTGAAAATATAATTGCAATGAAAAGCTAATGCACTATAGCTCGAAAATAACTAATCAAATGCAAAAGTAGTCTTGAGCTAAAATGAAGGAAATTTAATTCTTTAGAAATTATAATCACACCAAAACGCGTACGATGCATAAAAGGTGATACATTCGTAAAAAAAGACTGATTTTTGTAACCTTTGACCGCCAATATCTCGCTCAGCATACAAGTGCTATTAATGGTGACTTTTAATACCTTATTAATAGTGGTAAAACGAAGCTATGTGTCAATTTTTATTTAGGTATCTTAAATTTCGAAGCAAAACGCTTATTTTCCTGGGCTACTAGTTTTCAACAAAAATTATAAATTTGTTATTCAAAATCCCAAAGTTTTCAAAAAAATTTCAATAATTAAATATTTTTAGAATTTTACTACTGTTTTCTAATTTTACGCTTAACTATACAGCTCTTCTCTAGTTATAAGAGCTTGTTTTTTTTTCATGTGCAATCTTTCATTTTAGAAATTAGTACTAAATACAAGAAAAAATAAAAAATATTTTTTTTTAAAAGGGCTCCCTACCATACTAGCCTCAGGTCGCTATCTCGCAATTACATTTTTAGTACTGCAGTCTTTAAGTAAACACTTGAAAATACTAAAATATTCTTTTGTTTTTTGGGAAAAATACTATTAGTCCGCGATAAAATGTTGATGTTGATCTCAGTATAATAGGTTTAACAATTTTTTTGCAATCTTTTTGAAGTGGGTTTAAAAATTCGGTAATTTTGAGCTTATCGGGGGAAAAATAATTAAATTTGTTTTAAAGTATTACTGATCGAAAAACGACCAGGGTCATATAAATTTCAAAATAATCTAAAGAATACTGAATTAGACCAAACCAATTCCAAACATTTTTTGACATATTTTTTCTAAATAAGCTAAAAATTGACACCTATTTCTATAAAAAAGGAAAATAATATACTTCACAGACCCACTGACGTCCGGATTTTCAATCGGTGGTCGGATTTTTCTCTTGTTCAGTGCATTAATACTCATTAAATAATGCGTATAGAATATTTTAATATTTTTTTATGTTTAACTAATTTTTATGTATTAAAATGTTAAAAAAAATTCTAAACAATTCTTATATGTGTGTATTTTGTACATTAATTTAAGAGTTAATGTAAAATTTTTACTACAATAAATTTTTAAAAATTGCTTTTTTCTGATTATTCTTACGTATATTTCGTAAATTTTAATTTTTTTTATGTAAATTTTCCGAAAAAAGTATTACAACTTTTATTATTTACTCTCTAACAGCAATTCACCAAAAACAATCTTCCAAATAAAACATTAAACTAGTGACAAAAATAATAAATACAAAAACAAAAATATTAAGCAATATACGTATAAATATGTAACGATAAAATATTCAACCTAATAAGAACTAAAAGAATTATTAAGCTCAATAACAAAAACCAAACTACTAAGAAAAAAAGTGATGACAAAACCCCCAAAAATGTTTTAGAATAAAAATTAATGCAACAAAAGAAATTACTTAAAACCACAAAAAAATAAATAAACAGCAATCAACGACTTAATGAGTGAACAATGATACAATTAAAATTAAAATAAATAATAAAAAACTGTAAAAATTACTGTAATTAAAAAAAGAGAATTGTTTTGTAAATACGAAAAAAATTAATAGAAAAGCTGAATTTTTAAAATGTGCATTGCAGTACCTGGAATTAAGTTGACTGTGCAGCCTTTTTAAAGCATGGCTTCAGCTCAGCAATATTAAGTCAGCAACTTGATTCCAGCAATTGCGATTGACACACAAACAACGTGGGATACATTAATAGAAAAATATTTCACACACACACACACACATACGCCTCATAACATATTTATTTAAAGACAGAAAAGAGAGAAATATATAAGTGTGTAAGTTAAAGCAATAAAATATTTAATAACTTAAAAACAAGTAGAAATGATTAAATAAATAAATAAATAAATAATACTTATAAATTGATGTAAAGTAAAAATTAATCAAATGTTATAAAAAAGTACATTAGGTTGGTCCCGTTTGTATGGAGAAGAAATAAGCTTTTAACCAATAATGAAAATTTGGTTCATTTGAAATACCGTTTCTTAAAATGTTTTCCTGGGGTCAATAATTGGTAGACTGGGTCAAAGGTTAAAAAAAGCTTTTCCAATTTTTTCATGTTTCTGTCAAAGGAATGATATGAAAGTTCGATATCGTGTGAAAGGTCTTTGAAAGCCGCTTTCTTTGGAATTTTTGAATTTTTTAATTTTTCGAAAAAATTTTTAATTTTTTCCAACCAAATATTATTTTTTGGTGGGAACATCTTTTGGGCGACCCTAATGTTCTTGTATGTATATTCTACACTGTAAATACCATGTGAGATTTTTTTAAAATTTATAAATATATGAATCGGAAAATTGTAAATAATACATTTGACTATGTCCTTTCTAAATAAAGGTCACCCTTCTGAGACTCCTACAATTTTTATACCCTTCCTCATTATATTAAGGGCCAATATTAGTAATTTGAATTCGACCCTTCCTACATAAAAATATACTAATCGGCTCAGAAAAACTTTCTGGGTCGATTTAGTTATGTCCTCCTTTTTCTCCGTCCGTCTGTGTGTCCATGTAAATTTTGAATTCAACTTGATGAAATTTGACACATATTTATTTAACTCTTTTTGGCCAAACGATCGGGTCTCATTCGACCCTAGTCACCATGTCAACCATTAAATTTATTATATCAAACATACAGAAAAATAAAAACGATTTCCGGAGCCATCCATCCCTTTTCAAGTCCCATTTTCCATTTAAACGTTTCATAATAAAGTTACGGCCGGTTTTAATGTTAACAATAAAAACTCTATTTTGGACGGAAAATATGCGCAATCACATACCAAGACTATCATTATACCCTACACCACTATTATGTTTTAGTGGTTAAAGTATACCAATCGGCTTAGAATCACTTTCTGTGTCGATTTAGCTATGTCCGTCCGTCTGTGTGTCCATTTAAACCTTGTGCGCACTCACAGGCCGCAATTCTTAAGATAATTTGATGAACATACTCTTTCTTTGACCCAAGAACGAAGCCTATTAAAATCGGTCCATTATTTCGTATAGCCCTCATACAACCGTACCCCCGAATAAGGCTTCTATGTTAAATGTTCTCGTATCACTTCAAAAAAACAGCAAAAATTTGTTTCATATAAGTGTTAATGATACTGCTGATTTTCGTAATGATCGGGCCTCATTTGACCCTATCTCCTATTGATCAAAATTCACATATATTCACATATAGACACTAATGTCATGATGATATTCTTCATAAATAACTAATGTAGACATAAATCCCACTACCATAATTTACATGGATAGGACCATATTAACCCCCTGCCCCCATATAACCCTTTGTATTAGAAAATCCTTTTTATGTCAACAAATTGTTAAAATATTCCTGAATTAATGTAAAAATTAAATAGTTTATTATTAAAAAAAATAATCAAAATTTTGTAACATAATCACTGGTGTAGGGTATCGTATGGTCGGCCATGCGCGAATATAAATTCTTACCTGTTTTAAAAATCAAATTTTAGAATCCAATTTTTGGAAATAAAAAAATATGACCCTCTTTAAAATTGTCTCAATGTGTGATGATATGGGAGTAAAGGAAAATAACTCTATTACTTATGCTGCTAGTGAGTTTGAGTAAAGTGCTAAATAACTTATTAAACAAACATTTCCTAACCCAGATGTAAAAATAACATTTACGAGAGACACTGATCGAAATATTTGCGGATACTGTGCTGTAAAGAATATAAAGAGAGTGGCTTCCGTTTTAATCATTAATTTGTATATAAAAATCATAGTGAAAATGTAAAAATTATATTAAACTATAATTGTATGTGACAAAGACAAAAACAGTTATAAAAAAATATTTAAATATTAGTTACGAAACAAAAATCAAATAAATAAAATCGTAAAAAAAAAACTTCCTTAAACAAAGCAAAATAATGAAAAAAAAAACTAATACTTTTCTACTCTGAACTAAAACTTTTTTATAGAAAATCTAAAAAAATAAATAAAAATTATCAAACTACTAGCTATACTAAATTGTATAATTTAACTTTTTTATATATAAGTAAAAATAAAAAAATCTAAACTATAAAAAATAAATTCTTTAAGAATTCATTTAATTTTTTTAAGTAATTTAAAAGAAATTATAATTTTTTTCTATAAATATTTATATAAACATACTTAGTAAAGCCAAATTTAAATATTTTGTATAACAAAAAAAAATTGTAAACTATGTGTAAAAGCTAGTCTTCTCGGTTCATTATTAGTAATAGAAAATAAATTAACTAAAATTATGTTGAAAACATAAATTAGTTATACTAACATATTAAGTTGTTAATTAAAAAAAAAAACTATATTAAAAAGTAATTAAATTGAAAAAAAATTAATTTATTTTTTTACTTCCCACAATAAACCTCTGTAAATAATATAATTTGTTTATTTTAGTTTTACAAATTTTATTTAAAACTTTAAGTTGTAATATTATACTTAAACCAAAAAAAAAAAAACAAATACTATATAATAGAACTTATATATTGTTGCGTCTTTGGTAGTTTAAGTAAAAAAATTACATTTAAATATTAAAACGAACACATAACAACTTACAGTAACTATAGAAAAATTATAATTAAATTAATAATAACAACTAAAATAATCAAAATATTTAAATATTTGATAGCAAAATTATATTTTTATGATGAATAACAAAAAAGAAAAGAAGAACAAAAACTAACTTAATTTAAAAAAATCTCTATATGTAATTTATAAAAAAAAAAAAAACTAAAATTAAAAGAGAACAAAAAACTACAATAATTATAATAATTTATTATTAAATGTAATACTTAAATACAATGAAAACTAAAAAACAGAAAAAAAATCTACAAAAAAAGAAAAAAAAACATATAAAAATAATTAAATTTGAAAAAAGTAAATAAATAAAGGAAAAATTGTTAAAATTAACCAAAAACATAAAATGAGTTTTATTATATAAAAATACTTTTATTTTTCCAATTGGAACCAAATCTAAATCTATCTTCTACATAACTTCTTCACATCGAATTCCATTACAATACTGGTATCTTTAATTTACACAGATACGAGCTTTAAAGTTATTTTCTGAAGGGGACATTATATGGAGAGTAGGATCAATTATGGACCAATTTTTATAACATTAAGTAGGAACATAAAAGTTCCTACATTGCTTTTGTTAGGATTTTTAAGCCTTAAAGTCATATTATGAAAGGTACCTTGTATGGGAGGTAGGGTGAATTATAGATCGATCCATATAAAATGAATTTGGACGATTTAAGTTCTTATGACACTTGTTCATTTTAAATTTTATTGCTACAGAGGTACTTTTAAACTAAACTTAAGTAGGGAGATTTGTGTTCTTATAAACTTGCCTAAAATGGTATTTTTAGCTAGTTATGAGCTTTAAAGCCTTTTTTTGAAAATGACCTTTTATGGGTGGTAGGATCAATCATAAAACTATCTTTTATCGAATTTCAGCAAATTTTCTGCATAATTAACAGTTGTATGATCGTTTAAACTATGTTTCAGGGTGTAACTTATATGGGGCTATACAAAAACGTTAGCCGATATTGCCCATTTGCAATACCAAACAATTAACAGTTGTATGACGGTTTAGACTATATTTCTGGAGGCCACTTATATGAGGGCTATACGAAAACGATGACCGATATTACCCATTTGCAATACCAAATAAACCTTACCTATAGGATATATTTGTAGAAAATTTCAGCCCTCTAGCTCTTCCCTTGCGGACCCTATCATGATTTAAACAGACATATGGACGGACATGACTATATCGTCTTAGAATTTAATGAAGTCCCAGAATATATATATACTTTTGTGGGTCTACGACCGATATTTCGATATTTTACAAATGGAATGACAAAATCAATATACCCCCATATATTCTAATTCTGGTTATAACAAGTAAAAAAGTATAGTCGTGAGTGATCGACCATATTATACCCTACACCATTTATGAATATTAAATGTGATTTATTTTATTTATCTTCAATATAACCTTGTTTCCGATACAGTTAAACAATTTATGAAAGAGGGTTTATATTGGGGCTAGGGCCAAATATGGACCGATTAGATTTATATTTATATAATATTTATTTGTGTTGAAATTCATCGAGATATGTGTTAATATGTGAATTTTGGACATTTATCTAATTTTATGAAGGGGACTTTGTATGGAAGCTGGGGTCAAATGAGGCCCAATAAAATTTGGCAAGGTCATCAAGGCTTATATAAAACTTATTGTGCCGCTCCTTATCGAGATACAGGTATATTTAAAATAATTATGAGCTCAAAGGACCTTTTCGAGGGGTTCTTTATATGGGGAGTAGAGTCATATAAATCCCTATACGAAAACTATCAAACTATCTAAACTATCAATGCCATTATGTTTTTGTCCTTAAGCATAGGTACTTAATTTTATCAAATTATCTTGAAAATTGCGACCTGTATGTTGTGCACAAGGACGACATATACACATAGACGAAAGGACGGATGTAATCAGAAACCTTGAGGTGGGTATAGGACTGTTATCGTTAAAGTGTTATAACGATTTAAAGCCAATTTCAGTAAAATTCTAAAATTAGATTCGTTTTCAGTGCAGCTCTAATATACTCTAGTCTATGGCTGACAAATTTCTTGGTATATGTAATATATCATTTCCTTTCTCACACATATAAACATTAATAATTTCCTTTATATCATTTCAAAAATGCCGTAACCTTTTCACCATTTAATGAAATGTGTTAAAACAAAATGTAAAAAACCCGAAAAAAATCCCCAGTGAAAATAAAACAAAAAAATAATAAATTGAAAATCTAACAACTAAAAAGGAAACAAAAACCATAAAATTTATAAATAAATCAAATAATTGAGTGATGCCTTCTTAAGAGCCCCAAAGGATGTGGTAAAAAAAATGGAAAAATCCTTAAAAACTACAAAAACAAAAACCTATGTATATATATTTACAATTCTAATTGTAATTCCCTTGTATGCTCAAACGAGCATACATACACACAAAACTCTTTCCACTTCCTGTTCAACTTGTTTCGCAAGGAAAAACAAAACACTAAATGATAGAAAAAATTATTTGCAACAGCACAATTATCAAGGGACAAATTTGTCATATCTTTAATAACTTTGTACATAAGTAAAAAACAAATATGAAAATTAATTTTCACTTGTGGAAAATCAATGCTAAGGAAGTTATTTACTACATTTAATATTAAGACGTTTTGACATTTTATTGATAGTTTTCAAAACTTAAAAAATATATTGCAAAACTAATGTAGGATATTTAAAAGAAAGAGCCTTGATTTATAAAATTACTATATTAAAGTAACCGGCATTGCCCGGGATTTTAAAACTGTAATACAATTCCATTCAAACAAAATGTTCCATTGACTCTGTTTTTTCCCTCTAAAGTTTGACTTAATAAGGAATTACTTTACAATAGTATTATTTAGCTCTTCTGGTCCAAAATAATACATTCATAGACTCTTCCAGACAGAAATCAATTTAAATTCCAAATTTTAAAAAAATTGTGGAACAAACCAATAGACCTACAAAAAAATTTATAATACATATGTAAATTTGAAGTATTTTACAAAGTATATATTTTTAAATAAAAATTTCTTTTTCCCATCTCTTGCTTACATTTATTCTATAGTTTTTAGTTCATTTATAAAAATATATTGTTAGTTTAAATTGGCGCCCTTAAACTTAAAATTATGTTTTATTGCTATGTCTGCCATATATGTATGTATGTCTGACTGGTGGTTTTTTTATACTTTTTTTGAGTTGTTTGATTATTAATTTATATTGAATAATATATGTGTCTATATATACATACATTTAACATAATGACAGACGAAATGCTTTGTCAGTCTTGTCAGCCATAAACAGCACCTGTCATCAACATATTAAATCATATTTTACTTGCAACAACAAAAACAGAAAACGCCACATTCTTTTGTGTTTCTTCATCATTTATAAGTTTTCTGGCTGATTGTGTGTCGGCCTGAGTAACTGAATCGACCTGTCTTGTCTTAAATATTGTTTATGTTAAATTGCGTGAGTATTTTCGTAGTTAAGTGCGTGAGGGTGCAAAAAATGTGTTATTATGTATTATTTTTATATTTGATGTCAAGTTGTCGATGTCAACTAAAGCTTGAAAGTTTATCATTTGTTTTCTATCATGACACACGTTGCAGTTACTCCTTGATATACCATAATACTTAGATTTACGTATACCTTGCAGTATTTGGATATATTATGCGTCTAAAAGGATTTTATACAACACCTATCCCTCGACTTAAAAGTTGGTAGTTTTATGTGTCTGTTTGAAACGTTTGATATATTTTTTTTTAGTAATCGAAACCGAGGCAAAAATTCCCTTTTATTTTAAAGAAAATTGAGAAACAGTCTAAATTTTGTTCGACAACTAACTAACTAACTAACTAACTAACTAACTAACTAACTAACTAACTAACTAACTAACTAACTACTAACTAACTAACTAACTAACTAACTAACTAACTAACTAACTAACTAACTAACTAACTAACTAACTAACTAACTAACTAACTACTAACTAACTAACTAACTAACTAACTAACTAACTAACTAACTAACTAACTAACTAACTACTAACTAACTAACTAACTAACTAACTAACTAACTAACTACTAACTAACTAACTAACTAACTAACTAACTAACTAACTAACTAACTAACTAACTAACTAACTAACTAACTAACTAACTAACTAACTAACTAACTAACTAACTAACTAACTAACTAACTAACTACTAACTAACTAACTAACTAACTAACTAACTAACTAACTAACTAACTAACTAACTAACTAACTAACTAACTAACTAACTAACTAACTAACTAACTAACTAACTAACTAACTAACTAACTAACTAACTAACTAACTAACTAACTAACTAACTAACTAACTAACTAACTAACTAACTAACTAACTAACTAACTAACTAACTAACTAACTAACTAACTAACTAACTAACTAACTAACTACTAACTAACTAACTAACTAACTAACTAACTAACTAACTAACTAACTAACTAACTAACTAACTAACTAACTAACTAACTAACTAACTAACTAACTAACTAACTAACTAACTAACTAACTAACTAACTAACTAACTAACTAACTAACTACTAACTAACTAACTAACTAACTAACTAACTAACTAACTAACTAACTAACTAACTAACTAACTAACTAACTAACTAACTAACTAACTAACTAACTAACTAACTAACTAACTACTAACTAACTAACTAACTAACTAACTAACTAACTAACTAACTAACTAACTAACTAACTAACTAACTAACTAACTAACTAACTAACTAACTAACTAACTAACTAACTAACTAACTACTAACTAACTAACTAACTAACTAACTACTAACTAACTAACTAACTAACTAACTAACTAACTAACTAACTAACTAACTAACTAACTAACTAACTAACTAACTAACTAACTAACTTCCTTGCAAAAAATTTCTAATGTAATGACGAAAATACACCGTATGAAAGAGAATGAAAAAAACCAATTTTTTTCCTAATAACACAACGTATGAATAACTAACATTGGTATTTTTGCGAAAAAGGACATTTTTAATTTAGCAGAGGTATATTTTTATAAGGATTTTGTTTGTTTTTTTTTTTTCCTGACAGACGGTTGAACAAAAATCCGTTAATTTAAAATTAGGATATTTTAAACATATCAATACATTGCTAAGTCTGGGACTAAAGTGGAATTGGATATATTGTCTTCAAATATAAATATATTTTAGCACTTAGTTATAATATCATCCTGTTTCTTTTACATTTAAAACTAACGGAAAATATTCCCAACTCGAAAAATTTTTCAAAGAAACATCCCCTAAATCTACTACCCTAAAGATACAACTCTATAAGCAAAAATAACGGAAATTTATAAATACAACACTGCTTTAGAAACAATGTAACGGTATATAACAAATACACATTCAAATTCGGCCACACTGCGCATGTGTATTACCTACTCTCCTGTTTTAACAAATTCGCCTTAAAATTTCCTAATATAAACAAGAAAATCCTTATAGAAATCAGAGAAAACTGAAAATAAGAGACCGCTTTTTACCTATTACTCTCATTACTGAGAGATTTTTCTCAACGACCCATGTAATTTACAAAGTTCAATAAAACTTGTAAAGAAGCAAAAGCCTGAAGATGAGCAGGCCAAGCAAGAAGGCATGCTAGCGTTAGTTAAAGGCGTCTACAATATATACAAATCAGTTATTTAAAGGATAGCGGCGAAAACGGTTGTTTCTAAAAGCAAAAGGATAAACTCAAAACGGGAAAACTTTAAAAAGCAAAACAATATTTAAGAAAAAAATTGTGAACAAAAAAATACAAAACCATATAAACAACAATTATTGAGAAGAAAAATAAACAAAAAATAACAAAAAACTATATAATAAATTAAAAAAAAAAAAATTAAAATTAAGAGCATTAATATACATATAATATTAAATTAAAATAAAATAATATATTAGTAACAAAATACATAATTAAGTGTTTAAAATTTAAGCTAATATAAAAATATATTAAAATAAAGTGTTTATAAAATGTAATTATATTTTTAATATTAAATATTCATTTATATTTGTTTAAAATTAAATAAACACCGAAATCAATATTGAGTCAAGTTTTAAAAAAAAATGTGTTACAATTTAAGGCTGACAAACATTGACACACATGAACTCACGCATACATTTACACCACATTTCTATAACAATTTCTACTATTTAAAAAAAACCTCTTGCCAGAGTTGAGACATATAAATTACAAATCTTACTTAAAGGAAAGAGAAATTAGTACTTTTTTCGTTGTATTTGTTCGTAATTGCTTTGACATTGTGATTTTAATAGTATATTAGCTTAAAATAAAAGTTTTTCCTAGATAATTTATTTTTGGTTTTAGTTGTAAAAGGTCTAATAACTATGAAGTTTATAAATAATTTAAAAAAATTTTGTATTTTATTGAAACATGCTTACTTGTTCAGGGAAGAACAGCTGAAAATATTGTAAATAATTGTCCTACTTCGTCGCCAAGTACATATCTCATCAATATAATGGGATCGTAGTAAGTACTTACCTAACTCTTTACTTGTTAACGAGCGTGGTAAGTACTTGACTCCAATATCATCACCGTGTTAAAATAATAACTTAAAATGCATTTTTTTGTTAAAAATATTCCAAATACGTTTAAATAAGTCATAAATGATAATCTAGCCGAATCCAACTGTCCGCCCGTCTGTCTGTAGAAAATTCGATAGAGACCACACAGGAGAAGCTAAAGGGTTAAACTTTTGCGGAAATATTTTCTACTGATAAGGTTTGTTTGATATCGAAAATGAGCAATATCAGACAACGATTTAACCAAGTCCCCTGCAAGTTCCCCCTCATAGCATACAGTTTAATTAGCATACCGTAGGATTAGCAATCGTACAATACCCCCTAATCCCATTCAGAAAATGACCTAAACACTTATAACTGGTAGCCTCAGGTAGGTTAGTGTTTTAGTCTGCTAGACCGGAGGTTGAAGGTTCGATTCCCACCTGAGGCACTGGTTAAGGAGCACACAACAGAACCGTTAGAGGCCTAGGTGTATTTCTTCGGATTTGATGTATATACATCCTCCTTTTAAACAAACTAACTGTAACTGCAAACCATGGTTTAATAATACCAGTGTTGAGACAAAACTGGACATAATCAAGTGCATAAGAAAATCTATTTATAAAATTTTATGATGATTGGTCCATAATTAATCATATTCTCATTAAGATCCCATTCAGAAAGGTATAGAGTAACCTTATGATGGGCTATGTAAGTTAAAGATAGATTATATAGAGATGCAATTTAACATAAACAATTTTAATAGGAACTAAAATCTCTATTAGGAACGGTCAATTTAGGAAATTATACTAAAACTTATAATAAACAAATTCAGGGAAAATTAGATTTCATTGCAGTAAAGTTAGTAAATTTATCACAAAAGGGATTAACTTATTTACGCATATAATTCACTCATTTTTTAAATGTCCATCTGGATTCCAAAATTACCCGTACAAAATTTCAGTATTCTAATTCTAATAGTTTCCCAAATATACAATTTTTTATATAATAAATATGAAAGGGTCACATATCGTCACCTGAAATGCAAAAGGGCGTAACAACACTTTTCAAAATTTTACAGAAGAGACAAAAACATTAATAAAATTAAAACTATTGCTGGTATAAAAATGTTCTAAAAACTTGCGACAAAATGTATTTCGGTGTAGTGGACCATTTTCAATCAAAAAGTCGATTTTTAAATTTTTGTTTGTTACGCCTGTTTGTATTTCAGGTGACGATATTCTCTTACCCCCAAATTTTTACATTGATGTTTAATTTTTTGTGCAAAAATGCTTGCTCTAATAGTTTCCTATATATTCAAATTTTTAGTTATATTTATACTAGAGTTACCACGCCCCTTTTTAGAGTCCTCCCATTTTTGTCTTACATATTCATTTTTAAAAACTGCAGCTTTTGTATTGTCTTAAATTTACAAAATTAATATTTTATTTCTATGGGAAATGCCACGCCTATTGGCAGACTGTCTGCCCATTTTATTCCCAAATGTTCATGTGACTGCTATAGTTGTCCGTATAAAAATTTAAGGAGTCTATGTGAATTTTAATATCTTTTTATTTTGAAATCAAAAGTAGCTTATAGTCCCTTGCAGACATAATGTTAAGACTGGTTTTCCAAAGATATTCAAATTCAGCTTGAGTCAGTTATGGGGAAAATTTTACAAAGATTGATGGAGCATTCTTTATAACAAATCTTCTCAATGTTATGAGAGCTATGATCAAATGGGGTGAGAGTTTCAAAGCAATACCAACACTTATCGTCCTTGGTCCAAAAGTTTATTCTCAGCCTATTAAAGTGAGTATTGGGTGTTATAAATATCATCACAAACGCACAATAAGTCCCCCACTGTAGTATAATAATATATACATATAGAGATAGAACTGATGTATGTGACAAATTTAATCGAATTGCGAATGGCGACACATAGACGAAGACATCATATCTCATATATTTTTCGCCGGTTACAAAACTCCAAATTAACAAAAAAAGTACTATTTTACCAACATCCCTTACCAAACCTGACTCTTTCCGTTTCCTAGTATTTTTAGTTGTTATTGTTTCTTTTTAATGTGTAAGTGAGTAGGCATGAGTATGAGAGAGTGAGAAATTATAAACGTCTGTGTGAGTTTCAAATACAAATGAATGAAATGAATGTGTGTCATATGCATATAGTTGCTATTATTATTATATATTTTGAAAATAAAAAAAACAACAACAAAATTGCTGCGGCCATTACCATCAACTTGTGCTGGCTGCTTGCTATATTAGTAGTAGTTTGGTTGGTTATTGTATTTCCTTTGGGTTGAAAACTCGTATTCTATAAACATGCATACTCCTTAACATATGACTATTCCAAATACATGTATACAAACATATAAATATATATTTTTAAATGTATGTGTATCTGTGTGTGTCTCTGTTTATGATTTCTTGTATTTGTATTGTATTGTGAAGTTCAGTGTTAATAACAAATTTAATTGCTTTCGATTTTTTCCAATACCAAATAGTAGAATTATAAAGTAGTATATAAAGAAAACAAAAACGACAACAATATATTAAAAAGAAATAAATTGACATATACATAAATGTAAAACAAAGAAATTAAAGGAATAAAACAAACAAACTATATAAAACACAAAGTAAATATTAAAATTATATATAACAAGTAAATCGAAAAGGAAAAAATAACCAAAACAGTATATAAAAATAAAAATAAACGTGTCAAACACGCACACTTACCTTTTCAAAGAATTTCAAATAACATCAACAACAAAAATAAACTTATATCCTTTTTAACCTCCTGCAACCCCCCAAAAAACTTTCTTATTTCAAAAAAAAAAATGCAAAAGCAAAAAATGTGTAATAAAAAATAAATGAAAACAATTTTTTGATGAGTTTACAAAAAAATTCTACAACACATTTACAAGTAAATTAAAAATAAAGAAAAAGTTTCTGCAAAAGAGAAGTAAAGTGAAACGGAGCTGCAAAAAACACAACAATCAAAAAGAAGTAAGTAAAACAGGCAAAAAAAATATGTAAAATTATAAATAAATTAGATTTTTAGTGTATAATTTAGAGAAAATGTGACAGAAATAACTTAACATTAATGGTTTCAAACTGTAACTGCAATTTAAAGTAAAAATATATTGTCAATAACAACATGCCCAAGGCATTAACAGCAGACAATGTCATTTTGACATTTATTAGAATATGGATTGATAATTTGATTTTGATAATTTGATTAAAAGTAAATTATGAGTTTATGGTATTTATGTATGTGAGTTTGTAATAAAGTTTGTCTAAGGGGATGAGAAAGTTATGAAATAAGTAGTATATTTAAGTAGATTGTACGTTGCCATTGAGAATGACAACAAGGCGTTTGATTAGCATCGAGTACCCAAACTCAAACTTTGTTTTCCTGTTTGTATTTAAGTAGATTTTAGCAGAAACTTTTTCAAATTTAAAACTTTATTCGGGTTAATTTTGTGTACTTAGTTTATATTTTGTAATAATGGTAATATTAGCAAACAAATTCAAAATAATTAATTAAAAGCTTATTGTACAAGTTTTGACTTGACATCTTATTTTAATCAATATACAAGATATTTAGTAAGGTAAAGCCTCCTAAGGATCCTAACCGAGAAAGACTTAGACCTGTCTGCTATGCAGAAGATCTCGTAACACTTTTAAAGGGAAAAGATCCCAATTACTTGTGTAGCAGAGCTGAAATACGGCCTTGAGCTGGGCTCAACCGGTCTCAATATTAACCCGCGAAAACGGAAATCTGTCTTTTCACAAGAAAGACAAAAATTTCTACATATACTGAACCTTGCTCCCTGGACAAGAAGATACCGGTGACAGACAAAGTTAAGTACTTAGGTGTAATCTTTGACCGAAAATTAAAGTGGAGACACCACATAGAGGATAGGATCAACAAGGAACATCGGTGCTGGGCGATATGTGGCAGAACTATAGGCATGAAATGGGGTCTTAGTCCTACTATAACAAATTGTCTTTATAAAAGTGTAATTAGTTAAATTCTAGCTTATGCTTCAATAATCCGGTGGACTGCTTTGGACAAAAAGTGTAATATCAATCTACTATAGGGAGTTCAGCGTACATGCTGCTTGGGTATAAGTGGTGCCATGTGTATTACTTCAACCAAGGCCCTGAAAACATTGCTAGATATTCCACCCATTGAAACATATTTTAGATATGAGGCGGCGCTTACAGTCGAACGGCCGTTTACATTAGGCGAACTGGCCAAAAGCGGTAATAGCACACGTTATCACTGTATACTGGAAACATTTGAAGGTTATACACAATCATCGGATGTACCAGATCGCATACCAGACACAGAATATGTCGGAAACTTTAAGACGCTGATCCTAGATAGAATGTCTTGGTCAAACGGAAAACTAGAGCAAATACCAGTAGGGATCCGTTGTTACACGGATGGCTCTAAATTGGGGGACAAAGTGGACCTGGGTTCTACATTGAAGAAACAGAAATATACCGCCGTTTACATAATCATAACACAAGCTTCCTTACAGAAGTCCGAGCAAAAATGGAATGTGTAAATTGCATTAGAATAAATATATCAGGGCTTGATATATTTACCGACAGCCTGAAGGCAATTAGGGCGATATCAGATAATTGAATTAAAACTAAGACCGTATTGGATTGTAAGAAAGCTCCCAGAGGTAAGGTTTTCATCATATGGGTATTAGGCCAATCGGGAGTAGTCGGCAATGAAAGGGCCAATGTAATAGCTTTAAAGGGAAGAGAGCTAGAGGTAGTTAACCTGACGAACGCAAAACCTTTAGACGCAACAAAAGCTGAATTAAAAACATGGGTGAGAGAATCCCATAAGGCCTCGTAGAATAATGAAACGGTGGGTAGAACCACAAAGATCCTATGGGGTGACCCTGATGAGAGCAAGACGAAAAATCTCCTCAAAATGAGCAAGTCTGAGGTTAGTATGATGATACGTATTCTGTGTGGACACACAGCATTACAAGCACATCTATACAAAATTGGACGTGAGGATTCAGACGAATGTAGAGCATATGAAGTGGACAGTGAAACTCTAGAGCACTTTCCACAGTCAGGCATTCGTTGAAGTTAGATCCAAGTATCTTGGAAGCAGTGATGCCAGGAGATTTTTTTCAGAAATCCCTACGCTTGTGAGAAAAATTCCCTTTTTTCCCTACACGCACTTTTTATTTTCCCTACATTTTTCCCTACACTACTTTTTTCCAAGTTTATCTTAAAAAAATACAAAAATAACATAAAAAACTAAAATATTAGCTCCGTTTTATAATATACATATATATATATATATTTTTTTAATTTTAGGAATAAAATTTCTAGAATTTAAATTTTAAATTTTTTTTTCTTTCAATTTTACATCATACAAATCTTCCAACCCTGACTCTTCAGTTAAGATTAAAAAACCAAGCCAATTGAAAGATTTACGGCAGTATCACGATTCGATGTTAAAAATTTATTTTATATGCCCCCAACAAAATAATTTTCATAAAATAATTATTTTAAGGTTTACTTTTGCGTTTACTTTTTGCGGTTTACTTTTATAAATTTTCAGAACATTAAATCTATATGAAAGATTTTAGTATGTCGCATGTTTTGTAGACCTCAGTTCAAGAAACCCGAATTTTGGATTATGCCAGTCTTGTAGAGATATGTAGGTACATATATTGTAGAAATTACAAGCGGAATTTTTACTAACGATACACTTAAAACTGATTTCATTTTTAATTTTAAAGTTTAATACATGAAAGGGTATATTTTTAGTTGTTAAAAACTATGAAATTGAAAAATCCCTACAATTTGACAATAGTAAGAAATCTTTCCCTTTTTCCCTACACGTGAAAATTTTGAAAAAAATCCCTACAAAAAGGGAAAAATCCCTACACTTGGCATCACTGCTTGGAAGTGATATTATTCCGGAAATAACACTCCTGACTATAAAATTTCTATAAAATTTTGTATAAAAAATTTTTAAAATTTTATATAAAAATAACATTTCTATAAAGAGAATTCTCGAAAGAGAATTTATTGAACATTTTCTTTTATAATAATAAAAATTGTAAATAAAATTTCTTCAGTATTGAATTTTTAAATTAAATCTTTAATTTTATTTCCAAAAAAATTTAAAATCCAAAATTTTAAATTTTGTCATATTCCCTAAGGAAATTTTCATCTTTACAATTTTTAATACTTATTTCTTAATATCTCGTTGCTAATGTCTGTTTTTCCCGTATTAAAAATTACAATTTCCTTTTGGTTGAAAAGAAAGTAGAAAAGGATTTGATCAATCAGCGTACATAAATAAGTGTCATTAATAAACATAAAATATTACAATATAAATCATAATAAAAATTTACTGAGAGCGTATAAGTGTTATTTTCTTTTACTTTGAAATTCAACATAAATCATACGCTATGCAGCACTTGGGGAATTTGTTAATATTTATTATCTTACGAATTGGGGTGACTTGAGAAATATTTCATTTAAGCTTAAATAAGGAATTGAAAACATATCAATCAATTGCTAAGATATTGAAAAGAAAAAGGAGCAAAAGTTCAAAAGTTAATGTGGTCCATTTAACTAGGTAGTAAATTTAATGAATATCTATGAGCAAGGAGAATTCAATGGTTGTCAATTTTTAGAAAGGGATTAAAAAATAGAGAAATAGATTCTTTATACTTACACAACTGAAGGATATGTTGTATGTTTTATCAATCTATTTTATTATTTTACTGTGCTGCTGATAATTAAAAACACATAAGATTTGTTTACACTTTTTTAAACAATATTACAATTCTTGGAAACTTTTGATCCATTTAAATCATATAAAAAATAAAACAAATTGACGTAAATAATATAAATATTTTTGTTTACGCAAGAATTTCACATTTTTATGTGATTTCGAAATTGATTTGTTAA
The DNA here is from genome assembly GCF_015586225.1 of Lucilia sericata. Classification (NCBI taxonomy): domain Eukaryota; kingdom Metazoa; phylum Arthropoda; class Insecta; order Diptera; family Calliphoridae; genus Lucilia; species Lucilia sericata. The sequence continues at coordinate 31,988 of NW_023995568.1, read as the reverse complement.
AATAAATGATGAGAAAAAAAACTCATAACAAAGTGAATTACAACTTTATCCATAAAAAAATACAAACATAAACTGTACAATCACACGCACCCATAAAAAATACATATACATACCATCACATAGACACACACATACACAAAAATACATACATAAATAAATTACACATGTAGACAAAAAAAATAATATCACGAATTTAAGTCTATTATTTATTTCATGGGAAATCCGTAATATAATGAAGATGTATCATAAAACCGAATGTTTCCGTTCTATTAGAATTCTAATTTACATAGAAAAAATGTAACGTAAACGGAATAAAATAAAATAAAAATGAAATCCTAAATAGCAAGAAATATGCGCATAAAAATTGTCTGACTTCAAAAGATAAAACGCGGACACATAAAGATGGTATTAGATTAGTGAGAATAGAATTAAAATTCAAAAATATTTATGACTTAATAGCACAATCACAGAAAGGACACAAGGACATTTAAAGATAAGTGTGTATTTTGAATATTCAACCTAGAACGAAGTAGATAAATGGGTGAATTTTCTACTAGGCGTTTAGCTAAATGGCACGTACCAACCAATGTGTTAAACGGGAAATTTTCCGCATTTAAAACAATTTTAAAAATAAGCAGGAGCTACAAAACTCCACGAAGATCACATATTTAATGGTATAAATACAAAATATACAATTTAAAGTAATACTAATTTCTAAAAAGGAATAAAAAACCATAACATAAAATTTGCTTCTCTTAAAAACATTTACTTAAGGGACTTTTGAAACTATACATAAATTACATGAAAACTAAGATCAAACCGTAAAATAACATTATCCTTATAATCCTTTAATTCCACTCCTTTAGAGAAAAATATTGCTTACCAAATTAACCTATTCAATTCCAAACCATTTGATGATACGATTATAAACTTTTTCAGGCTTCATTTCACAAGAAACCATATAAATTTTAATCAAAATCTATTTTAAAAATAACTATAAAGGATACTAATCTTTATTTTCTTTCTAATAAATAGACAGAACGGTAGTTTTATTTTTACGGAAACTATTTTTATCCTCAAAAATGATATATGACATATTGTACGTGATGTTTAGATTGTAATATGAACATGACAACATTTTAGAGTTGGAAAATTATATTTTAGTCCCAAACCTAAATTTAAATTATTATTGGCTTTAATCTATTTTTATATTATGCTGATAAGGATTATTTTAAATGAAATAAATTTTATTTACGAGCTGTTAAATTTCAACCCTTAATAGAATGGTATAATTTTTTGGAAAAATTAAAAATTTTTAGAACTGAACTAGAACTGAACTAGAACTGAACTAGAACTGAACTAGAACTGAACTAGAACTACTAGAACTGAACTAGAACTGAACTAGAACTGAACTAGAACTGAACTAGAACTGAACTAGAACTGAACTAGAACTGAACTAGAACTGAACTAGAACTGAACTAGAACTGAACTAGAATTGAACTAGAACTGAACTAGAACTGAACTAGAACTGAACTAGAACTGAACTAGAACTGAACTAGAACTGAACTAGAACTGAACTAGAACTGAACTAGAACTGAACTAGAACTGAACTAGAACTGAACTAGAACTGAACTAGAACTGAACTAGAACTGAACTAGAACTGAACTAGAACTGAACTAGAACTGAACTAGAACTGAACTAGAACTGAACTAGAACTGACTAGAACTGAACTAGAACTGAACTAGAACTGAACTAGAACTGAACTAGAACTACTGAACTGAACTAGAACTGAACTAGAACTGAACTAGAACTGACTAGAAACTAGAACTAGAACGACTAGAATGAACTAGAACTGAACTGAACTGAACTAGAACTGAACTAGAACTGAACTAGAAACTGAACTAGAACTGAACTAGACACTGAACTAGAACTGAACTAGAAGCTGAACTCAGACTGAACTAGAACTGAACTAGAACTGAACCTGATAACTGAACTAGAACTGAACTAGAACTGAACATAGAACTGAACTAAGAACTGACTACCGAACTAGAACTGAACTAGAACTGAACTAGAACTGAAACTAGAACTGAACTAGAACTGAACTAGAACTGAACTAGAACTGAACTAGAAACTGAAACTAGAAGACTGAACTAGAACTGAACGTAGAAACTGAACTAGCACTGAACTAGAATGGCTGACCTAGACTGAACTAGACACTGAACTAGAACTGAACTAGAACTGAACTAGAACTGAACTAGAACCTGAACTAGAACTGAACTAGAACTGAACTAAGAACTGAACTAGAAACTGAACTAGAACTGAAACTGAGAACTGAAATAGAACTGAACTAGAACTGAACTAGAACTGAACTAGAACTGAACTAGAACTGAACTAGAACTGAACTAGAACTGAACTAGAACTGAACTAGAACTGAACTAGAACTGAACTAGAACTGAACTAGAACTGAACTAGAACTGAACTAGAACTGAACTAGAACTGAACTAGAACTGAACTAGAACTGAACTAGAACTGAACTAGAACTGAACTAGAACTGAACTAGAACTGAACTAGAACTGAACTAGAACTGAACTAGAACTGAACTAGAACTGAACTAGAACTGAACTAGAACTGAACTAGAACTGAACTAGAACTGAACTAGAACTGAACTAGAACTGAACTAGAACTGAACTAGAACTGAACTAGAACTGAACTAGAACTGAACTAGAACTGAACTAGAACTGAACTAGAACTGAACTAGAACTGAACTAGAACTGAACTAGAACTGAACTAGAACTGAACTAGAACTGAACTAGAACTGAACTAGAACTGAACTAGAACTGAACTAGAACTTAACTAGAACTGAACTAGAACTGAACTAGAACTGAACTAGAACTGAACTAGAACTGAACTAGAACTGAACTAGAACTGAACTAGAACTGAACTAGAACTGAACTAGAACTGAACTAGAACTGAACTAGAACTGAACTAGAACTGAACTAGAACTGAACTAGAACTGAACTAGAACTGAACTAGAACTGAACTAGAACTGAACTAGAACTGAACTAGAACTGAACTAGAACTGAACTAGAACTGAACTAGAACTGAACTAGAACTGAACTAGAACTGAACTAGAACTGAACTAGAACTGAACTAGAACTGAACTAGAACTGAACTAGAACTGAACTAGAACTGAACTAGAACTGAACTAGAACTGAACTAGAACTGAACTAGAACTGAACTAGAACTGAACTAGAATTGAACTAGAACTGAACTAGAACTGAACTAGAACTGAACTAAACTGAACTAGAACTGAACTAGACTGAACTAGAACTGAACTAGAACTGAACTAGAACTGAACTAGAACTGAACTAGAACTGAACTAGAACTGAACTAGAACTGAACTAGAACTGAACTAGAACTGAACTAGAACTGAACTAGAACTGAACTAGAACTGAACTAGAACTGAACTAGAACTGAACTAGAACTGAACTAGAACTGAACTAGAACTGAACTAGAACTGAACTAGAACTGAACTAGAACTGAACTAGAACTGAACTAGAACTGAACTAGAAACTGAACTAGAACTGAACTAGAACTGAACTAGAACTGAACTAGAACTGAACTAGAACTGAACTAGAACTGAACTAGAACTGAACTAAAACTGAACTAGAACTGAACTAGAACTGAACTAGAACTGAACTAGAACTGAACTAGAACTGAACTAGAACTGAACTAGAACTGAACTAGAACTGAACTAAAACTGAACTAAAACTGAACTAGAACTGAACTAGAACTGAACTAGAACTGAACTAGAACTGAACTAGAACTGAACTAGAACTGAACTAGAACTGAACTAGAACTGAACTAGAACTGAACTAGAACTGAACTAGAACTGAACTAGAACTGAACTAGAACTGAACTAGAACTGAACTAGAACTGACTAGAACTGAACTAAACTGAACTAGAACTGAACTAGAACTGAACTAGAACTGAACTAGAACTGAACTAGAACTGAACTAGAACTGAACTAACTGAACTAGAACTGAACTAGAACTGTCTAGAACTGAACTAGACAGAACTAGAACTGAACTAGAACTAAACTAGAACTGAACTACATAATGGACAAGTCCGTTCACCATCCAAAATAATAAAATAATAAAATGGGGTTCTGGTTGTATTATTATAGAAGTGAAAAAACATTAATATAAATTTTATTGTTCATTGCTTAACAGATGATTGTTAATTAAAGTAATGGCAGAATATGTTACATTAACCTAATTTACATTTTTAATAAAAAATTTGTGTTAAAATTCATGTATTTTTCAGATTGCTTAAACTCAGGCAAATGAAATTTATGTTATGTAAGAGGATTTTAAAATGCAATTATAATTTTTTTCAATTGTCTTAATTTTAAACTTACATGAACTGAAATTTGAACATCGCTATATAATTACATATGTATGTATTTAAAGACCTTAAACAAAATTCTGTTTAAAACATTTCATTATAATCAACGTTTCCTCTTCAAAACACGCACACATAAGCTAAACCAAAAAACCAAAGCAACAAAAATTAAATCCAGCAATTTTTTTCCTTAACTTTTATAGTAATAATTTTCATAGTAATGCTATGTGTATAGCAGAACTCTGTCAAAAGCACTAAAGAGCAAATGTCATGGTTGCCATTTTTAAAATTTAAATAAACTAGAGCCTGCTATTAATGGCACATTTTCCACATTGTATTTGTTCTTACTCTGGCTGCATCTTCCCAGCAAGCACTTCATATCATGCTGGGAAATGTTAATAAACAACGAAAAAAAACTTAATGTTAACTAACCATAAGGAAGCAAAAATTCTGACACCAAAAAAATAAAACAATGAAATGTTTAATATTTAAGAGGCAGCTAAAAACACAGCAAAATTATATTATATTTTCAACAAACACATAAACACTTGCACACGCATGTATATTTACAAATAAAAACCATTAGATAAATAAAAAACAAAAGAAAAACTGGCAAAAAATGAAAACGCCTAAAATTATACTTTCATAATGAAACATTTTTTTGATATGATGGTATTGTGTTATGCGTGTGCGTAGATGCGGGTGTATGTTCGTCTTTGAATGTTTTAAAAGCATTCATGTGCGTTTGTATTTCTTTGGTTTACCCTTAGCTAATTTTTTATGTAAACATATAAATAAATAATAAATAAATCCATAGAATATAACAAAACAAAAACAAAACTCAAAATAGCAACGTCAACAGCAACAAAAATAAAAAATCTAATATTAACACAAGCATTTAACACAGACACGCACAAAGATACAATCAGCTGTCCCGCATTTTAGCAAACATTATTTAAATTTATAATAAAAATGTTGACACGTGAGTGTCTATCAATTTGCAGGCAGATTACTGTTAAAAGGTAGAGTTTTTTGTTTATAAAATTCCTGAAAAGGTCAGAAATAAATCCAAAGGACAACGAAGGTACGTTCAATATTTTCAACATTTCGTATAGTCACATGCTGATGCAAATTTCCCGTAATTTTCTTTAAAGTTCGTAATATGTTAGTAAGAATTGTGAAATGTTTTAAATTAACGTCACTTCGATCAGTGTTATTAAATTTTCTGTTCAAGAATTTTACTTGTCATAAAATATATATTAATGTCATTTCCCAAAACCCTTCGTCAATCCAAAATCCTACGTGTCATATTTATATGTAACCTTAATTTTAATGTGTTTACACACACTTATAACTACACTCATATAAATCAAAATGAGCGTACATATGCGTGTGTGTTTTTAATTTAAGTAATCGTGACTTAATTACACCCAGTTTTGATTTGCTAAGTCAGCAAAAATATTTATATCAACAACATTGTCTAAATACTGTATACAAATTAAATTGTGGTTTATAGAATTAACAAAAAAAATAATAATAATAAATTTTAAGATGTGACATTTTTATATTTTTGGACTTTTTGCTTTATAGCAGACATTAAAAACGAATGACCTTGAATTCTAACTTTTTAAAATCCCCCTGAGATATTTGTTGTAGACAAAAAGTTGAACGAGTATGTTATAAATTTTAGTTATAATAGCTAATTGAAAATCTCTTAAGCGTAAAATTTAGCAAATTTTATTATTAGTTTAAGATGGCAAAGAATTATAAGAAAATGTTATTCTTTTAGAAAAAGTATAAAGTAATTAATCGTTGTTTTTTGGCGAAATAAAATAAGAAGTTTAAATTTAAGGCTATTTTTCTTTATATAAAATAGTAAAAAATAATTTTATTATATTTGTTATTATACATACTTTAACATATTCCGAGGGCGTATAAGGAATATGAATTTATTACATATGTATATCAAGTATAGCATAGTATAGCACTTGTCTACTTCTTACTGGAATGAAGTATTTAAATATAGAATTAAAAAGGAGATTTATCGAAATTTTTCTCTTGGAAAAAACTCTATTAAGATCAAATTTCTCTAAAAACAAGTAGGAAAGTATAGTCGGACATAGCTGACTATATGACACCCTACACCATGAGTATATTTTAAAAATTATATATTTTTCACAAAGAAACTTTTATCTTGCCTTTTACCTTAATTCTGATGTATTTATGCAACTTATTTATAAAAAACAAAATTTTTAAAATAGGCTTTATATGGGAGTTAGGGTCAAATATGGGCCGATCCTTAGCAAATTGTGAGGAGGGCCGTATTTTTATATAAAAGTTAGTTATGCTGAATTTCATCGCTATACTATACATTTTTGGACGTTTAATTTATTTTTAGGGGCGGAGGCTTTATGGGGTCAAAGGTCAAATAATGGGCTAAGTGAAATAATTGATCGATTCCAATAATTTTCAACAGACATTTAAAAACACGTATGGTCCAAATTTTATCAAAATATCTTTACAATTGTGGCCATCCAGCAGCCAGACAGACGGACGAACGGATGGACATGTCTTAATCGACTCAGAAAGTCATTTGATCGGTATACTTTAAGGTGGGTGTAGGTGCATTGCACACATCAGCACAAACGTATAATACCCTTCCCTCTATAGTGGTGTAGGGTATAATTCGGCATTTCCAATTTCAAGAAGTATGACAAACAATTTCTATAAAGAAACGTTTTGCAAAATTTTCTATAAAAACAGTATTTATCAATAATTTAAAGAAAAATTAGCAGAAAATTTCTATAAAATGTAATGTACCGAAAGCTATCTACAGAAAACAAAAGTAATCGAAAACATAAAAAAGAAAATTTGGAAAGAGACAACTGAAACTTTTCTATTGAGAAATTGTACCGATAACTTTTTAAAAATAAACAATTTAAAAAGAGCTATTAAAACTTTTTTAAAAAAATAAGCAAACATGTTCTATTCACAGAAAAAATTATCAGTAGTTTATTTTCAATTAACATGTTTTTCTCTTTCTTTAGATTTAATTTAAGCAATTTTTTATTTGTCTTAATTATCTCGTTGTTTAAAACCTAAGTTTACAAATTTGATTAAATTTTTAATTGATTTAATTAGTTTTTTAATTGATTGAAAAAAATTTTCTGGCCAACTTTTCTATTTTAACTTTTTTTAAATATTTTATTTTGATTTCTTATGCTAACAATGTTTATAATTCTTAAATAGTCAATACGATTTTAGGCATATAATATTAAAGTTTCCTGACATTTTATAAAACACTTTATATGTTCAAATTTGATAATAAAGTGATATTTTTTGTAAATGCTCAAAGCTTTGTTAAAGGTCAAGCATTCCTTTAACATTGTGAGTAATCAGTTAATAATTTGATTGTTTTAATCATCAACTTAATTGGTTTTTAATACATTTTCTACCAAACAAACTAATTCATTTGATTAATAAATTAATAAAAATTAGATTTTATATTTATTAAATATTTAATTTATACAATTAATGAATTAATCAATTTTAAAATTTGTCTCAATTATTGATATTAATTGTTCAGATTAATTCGTTATTTGGAAAAAAAAGTATTTTTTTAATTTTTTTACAAATTTGATAATTGATATCATCATTTTGGTGATAGGTGCAAAACTTGCTTGATACAATTATTTTGATAATTGAAACATATTTTTAGTTTTTTCTTTGATTGACAGAAATATATCAAAAATTTTCAATAAAGAAAAAAAGTTTCTAAGTTTTCTATATCTAGAGAAATAAATATACTATAGAAGGGATATATCGAAAATTTAAAGAAACTTATCAGAAAATTTCTATAGAAATAAAACATCTCAAAAACATTTTTTGAAAATTTGAAAATTTTCTTTAGAAAAAAGTTACCAAAAATCTAATAGAGAATGAAATTTTATCGAAAATATTTGATAGAAAAAAATTATCAAAATCCGTCTATAAAATTAAAATTAATCACAAATTTTCTATAGAATGAAAATTATTGAAAATTTTCTATAAAAATATAAAGACTTTCTGAGAAACACAAAAACTTTTCTATTAAATCAATTGAAAGAAAACTATAGAAACTATTTTCTAACAACAAAATTTTCTTAATTTTTCTATAGAAACACAATTAATCTAGTATTTTCTATTGAACGAAACGTTTAAAATATTATCTATAAACAAGTTTATAGATACTTATAAGTAAGTTTTCTAAACTACAAAAATAAATTTTATATAAAATTTTCTATTGAAAGAATATGTATGTTATATAGAAAAAATATCAAAAATCTTCTACACATAGATTGAAAAAAGAATCGAAAATTTTCTATAAAGGAATAAGTTTCTAAGTTTTCTATACTACAGAAAGAAATTTTATCTTAAATGTTTTATGCAAAGAATATTTATCGAAAATTTACTGAAAACTGAACAAAAAATTTCTATAGAAAGGAAAATTTTCGAACACTTTCTAAAATAAAAAAATTTATTGAAAGAGAATTTAAAAAAAATGTTATACAAAAAATTATAGAAAATCTTTTTTACAAACAAGTTAGATAATCTTTCATAGAATGGAAATTTATAAAAAATGTTCAATGGAAAGAAGATTATTAAAAAATGTTTTATAGAATTTATCAAAAATTTTCAATAGAAAGAAATTATATATTTATTTTTCTATGGAAATTATTGAAAATTTTCTACGAAGAAAAAAATTATAAAATAAATTTTTTAAAAAATTTCTGTAGATATTTCTTTATTTATAGATACAAAGAGGTGAAGATTTTTTTTTTTAAATGTATTTTATAAAATTAAATGTATGACATTTTTACAAACTTTACAAAGGTATAACATTCATCTATAAATGTCATATAACAACAAGTTAAATTAAAAAATCTTATAAAGCTACATTAAGAACTTTTTGATTTGCTGTCCCATTCCCCATGGAAAAGAAGTGATTCATCAAATTGATTATTTTCACAGCCACTTTTTATTCTTCCTTACCATTTTAAGAATGAAAAACTTTAAGACAGCCATTAAGTAACACAAATAAATCACCATAAAATATTTAATACACAAGTTTTTGGGCAACAAAATGCCAACGAAAAAAAATAACAATACAAACACACTTACTTAAATAAGTGACTGTAATCAGCGTTAGAATACGTGTGTTATACTTAAATATTAAAAAAGGGATGCCTGCAAATATAAAGAATACACAGACACAAAGAATAACATACCAAAACATGTATGTTATTTTAGGTTATTGATAAATATGGGTGTATCTGTGTGAATGTATTTACACTTGTTGTTTTGGGGAGGTCAGTCAGTTACTCTGTCAAAATAAAATTTTGTTGTTAGCCAAAGTGTCTGCAAGAGAAAACACTATAACAAAAAATGGAAAAATCATAACAAAATGATGAAGAACTCAATATAATACAATAAACACATAAACAAGCCATTGGCCACAAAAAAATATATAACAACATCAGCAAAATTAAAAAGTAAAAAAAAACAATATCATACAACATAAATACACACACACACGCATAACATAAAATAAAAATTTATAAGGCATATAAAACATGAAATCCCAATTTCACAAAAACACTCATATATAGACATAACAACTGAAAAAAAATGGGGTATAACCAGCTTATATATCGACTCCCGTTATTTATGGCCAAAAACCGGTGAAGAAAAAATACCAAATTATTTGAACTACCATTCAAATGACTGCCGCTAACAAGCAACTGAACGAGCTGGCATAAAAAAGTGGTCAATAGGGACAAATATTGTAAATGTTTGATAAAAAACAACAACAGCAACAAAGACCACGAAAAGTAAAATAAAATTTTAACGTATGTAATAGAGTCATAAAATTATATTGATGTTCTTGTTGCTGGCCATCATCAGTTGGTATGAAATCAAATCGGTTTAAATGTTTAAATTTAAGCGAATTTTATATGCCCTTCAATTGCAATAAACAAGTTGTTCTAAAGTTAATATACACATTTATTTTCTTTTTAAATTTCTATATAATTTCTATGAAACGAAAATGCTAGAAATTGTAAAGCAAATGACAAACTTATATAAGGAATTAAAGCCTCTTAATGTAGGGTGTTGAAATATTGGTTTTAAATCCGTTATTTTGCTTCATAAAAAAGGGTAATTTGGAGCCGTTTTTTATAAGATATTTGTGAGTTTTTGCATTACTAAGGAGGGGACAAATTGACTTGTTAGGTAGTATACACACAAATAAATAGCTTAATATAAACATAAATGTTTGAGTATGTGTTAAAAGTAAATAACAGGGCAGAAAGCTTTACACTTATTACATAATTAATGTTTTTTATATAAAATGTTTAAAATTTTGTTCCTTATAGAAAATTTAAACCATGTATATTTTTATAGAAAACTTTTGAGAAAATATTACTATGAAAAGAAAATTTCTCAAAAATTTTCTACAACAAGAAAATTTCTTTCTAAAATTTTCTATAATTTTTTTTTTTTTAAATTTTCTATCAAGAGAAAATTTTTGCAAACTTTCTCTTTAAAAAATTCTTAGTATTTTTTCAAATTTCTCTCAAAATGTTTCTAAAAAAATTTCTTATATTTTTATACCCATTATCAAAAAAAACAGGGGAAAATTGATTTCGTCATTCCGTTTATAACACATCGAAATATTGATCATAAACCCACAAAAGTATATACATATATTCTGGGTCCTAATTAAATTCTAAGACGATCTAGCCATGCCTGTCCGTCCGTCCATCAGTCTGTCATTCTGTTGAAAGCACGATAGAGTCCGAACGAAAATTTTCCACAAATATGGTCAATATCGGTCCACGTTTTCGCATAGCCCCCATACAAATGGCACCCCGAAAAAACAGCTTTAAGGGCCATAATTGTTTTTAAAATGCGATGAAATTCGACACAAATAAGTTTCTTATGGGCCTAATATTTTCTAACAAATTTTATAAGGATCGGTCCTTAAATGACCCTACCCCTCATACATAAATATATGGTCCCCCTCCGAAAAAATTATTTTAACGCCCATTACTGGCTTAAAAATACGAGTCTAGCGCTGAAATTCGATGTAAGTAAGTTTCTCACGATCAAAAATCAACCTACCGAATTTTTTGAGGATTGGTCCATAATTTAACCTACACATAGGGAAAAAGAAATATACACGCCTGGTACCAAAATGACATCAAACTGTTTATAATTCTTCAATACCATCCGTTGTCAAAGTATATACCTACGTACTACAACACTATGTAATGTTGACAACATTGCAACAATTCGTTGTCGAAATCTAAATTTTGTACACATTCGTTGTCTAAATGTGAACAAACGTGGTAAGCTCACTATTGACAAACGTTTGTTAACATTTAGACAACGAACTGTTGCAATGTGGTGGCATACGTATGACAACACTTTCACAACGGATGTTATTGAAAAATTAGAAACACTTTGGTGTCAATTTGGTACCAGGCGTGTATATTTCTTTTTCCCTCTGCCCATATAAGGTCCCCTTCAGAAAATTAATTTAACGCTCATTACTGCCTTAATAATAAGAGTATAGCGATTAAATTCGACATAAGCAAGTTTCTTATTAGTTAAAATCTCTCTACTAAATTTTATGACGATCGGTCCACGATAGACTCTACTCTCCATTTAAAGTCCCCCTCAGAATATGACTTAAAAATACGAGTATATCGAGCTGAAATTAGACATAAGTAAGTTTCTTACGAGCACAAATCTCTCTGCCGAATTTTATGAGAATCGGTCCATAATTGACCCTACCCTCCATATAAGGCTCCTTCAGAAAATTACTTTAACGCATATTACTGTCTTAAAAATGCGAGTATAGCTATGAAATTCGATATACAAATGTAAGTCTCCTACAAGTCAAAATCTCTCTACCGAATTTTATAATTGACTCCGAAGTTTTCCAAAATTAGTTTTTTGTTAATCCGAAAGGGATGTGTTCATAATTGACTTAAGCCCTATTTCAAATATCAACCTAATGTTTATGGGGGACCTTTCTATTTACGAAATACGGTTTGATGGTGAGTATTTTAAATTCAGCATAGCCAAATATAACACAATTACTAGTTTTTTTAATTTCTGTAAAAATTTTGAAGAAATTTTTCATTTATAGAAAGTTTTCAGAAAATTTATTTTCTGAATATAATTTACAAAAAATTTTCACTTAATTAAAATTTTTTTGGAGAAATAAAAAAAATCAAAAATTCTATTATAATTTTCTAACAAAATTAAAAAAAAAAAAAACATTATCTTAAGAATATTCTTTGTGATTATATAAAAACATACATAAATTAATTATTAAAAATGTGTATAAAATATATTTTAGAAAAATGTATGATAATATGAAATGATAAAATAATAAATTTAAACATATTACTTAAGCAGAAAACTTAAAGAACTGAAAATATTTACACAAATTTTTCCTTTAAAATTTAAACAACCATTAAATTATCTCAAGTTAAGGCCTGCAAATGACATTAATTTTAATAAAAGACATTTGCGACTTATCGAATTGTATTTAAAATAAACCAAAAAAAAAAGTAAAAATATAAAGGACAACAATAATAAGTGATAAGATTTCAAGTGGACTTATTAAGGACAAAATGTAATTTAAAATAAATGTAAAAAGGATCCAAATATTAAAAGACAGCCAAGAAAAAGAAAACCAAATGGGAAAATTTCATTAACACGAACAAAGAAATATATTAAAAACAAAAATAAATAAGAAACGAAGTCCAAAAATAAACGCAGCACAATACTTAATTAAGACCCTGATAAACGACAACAACATCAACGTCACATAAACCATCATAAGACATAACCTCTATCCATAATAACTAAAGTTTAAAAAAAAAAAATATGAAGACCTAAAAAGCGAAAATGAAACAGGAAATAATTGAGTAATTGCTTTTAAGTTCGCCGGTTTTCTTCGTACTTTGCTGCCTACGAATAATGAAGTAATAACGAAAATCTCTTCACACACTAACTATTTGACCATTGAAAACAGAAAATATGAAAAGGCTGTTAAATTCGTTAAATATCCCAGCAATAATGGCAACGAGAAAAAAAGGACATTCAAGGTTTTTTTAGCCAGCAATTTTTGAATGAAAAATAAAAAAAAATGGAGAACTGAAAATAAATGTGTAGTAGTATATAAAACAAAAAAGAAGCAAGAAAACTTTTTTGGCAGCATACCAAAATCAATAATACCACACTGAAAAAAAACATATACAGCTAGACATACAAACAAACATTTAAACAGTTCTACTTACTAACACATACAAAATATTTCTGGCCAAAATTATATTCATGAATGTGTGAGTGAGTGAGAGAGCGAGTTCGTGAAAAACAAAAACTTCTAAAATAAAACACACAAATTTACTAACTGTTATGTGTTAGTTTTAGCTCTTTTTATTTCCAAACCCCAAAATGAATAACTCCACGGAAAATTGTGTCGGATTAAAAAAAACAGAGTATTTTCATTTAAACCAAATAAACCACAGAAATGAAATGTCAAGGAGGGCTATCAGGCACAATAACTACTTTGGATATATAAAAATAGGATAGCACGTAAAAATATAAATAAGATAAATAAGATAAGATAAATAAGCAAACTATATTTAGTCACTATTTTCTGCAGTTTTTTAGTTCGTATTTAGAGTCATAGTTGCTATAGTTTACTAACTGTAATTTCTATAGTGTCCATCATATAATTGCTATAGTCGCTATAGTCTAGAGACTATATTCGCTATTGTATATAGAATATAGTTGCTATAGTCTACAGACTATAGTGTAGTGAGCAGACTAAATATAGTGTAGTATGTAGATTACAGCTGATAAAATTTACAAATTATTGTTTCTACAGTCTAAAGGCTATAGTTGTCATAGTCTACAGACTATAGTTGCTATGGTCTACACACTATTGTGGCTATACTCTACAAACTATAGCCGCTATAGTCCACAAAATTTACTCGCTCTAGTTCACAAACTTTAGTTGCCACAGTCCATAAATAGAATATAGTCTTTATAGTCTAAAGACTAAAGTCAACAGACAATAGTTGCCATAGTCTACACACTATGCAGACGCTATATATACGCTATAGTTCACAAACTTGCCATAGTCCATAAATAGAATATAGTATTTATAGTCTACAGACTATAGTCAACGGACAATAGCCGCCTTAGTCTACATTCTATTGTCACTATAAACAACAGACTATAGTAAACATGCATACTATTGTCACTATATAATAGGGACTATAGTTTCCATATTCTACAGATCAATAGACTATAGTCTACATAGTCGTAGTCTATTGTCTACAGAAATAGCTATAGTCTACGTAATATAGTCCCTGTATGTTGCAGACTATGGTCACTAAAAACTACAGAACACCGCCTTTATAATCTACAGACTAAAATCGATGTAACCGTCACCGAAAAATAAAATAAATAGAATATTTATAGTCTACAGACTATAGTCAACAGTCAATAGTCGCCATAATCTATATTCTCTAGTCTCTATAATCAACAGACTATAGTAAACAGACAATAGTCTCTATAGTCCATAAACTTTAGTCGCAATAGTTCACAAACTCAAGTTGCCATAGTCCATAAATAGAATATAGACAATAATCGCTATAGTATAGTGACTATAGTTTCCATATTCTACAGATTATGGTTTCCATGATCTGTAGACTAGTAGTAGTCTCTATAATTATAAATTAAAAAGTTGTTATACTCTACATAGTCGTAGTCCACAGACTATAATCGCTATAGTCTACGTAATATAGTCAATGTATGTTGCAGACGACGGACACAAAAATTTGCAGAACATTGCCCTTATAATCGCTGTAACGGAAAAATATTCGAAAAATTTCATAATCTAAAGAATATAATTATTAATAGATTTTGCAGGGTTTTCAAAAGAAAACTTCTCTTTAATAAAATTACTAAAGAATTGGATCTTTCAGATATTAATATTAATACAGATTTGTAGTCTTCCGAAAATTAGTTTACTGTGATCGGAAAATTATTTTGTTAAAAATATTATCTTACTCAAAACAACCGTGGTGTATACTTTATATACAATATATTTTCAAAATATAAAACAAGCACAGCAACAAACACTATAAACAATAAATACAACAAACTGAAGACATACAAAAAAATATATAAGAAAAGAAAAACTTTTCTGTTAACAAAATTCAATAGAGCTTAAAATAAAACTAAAAAACAATAAAAGAAAAACCACACTGGAAAATAAACAAGCAAACAAACTCAAACATACAAACAATCACAATCACACTGTAAGTAACAACAACTCTAGTGTAAAACATCACTAATTTTGGACAAAAAGAAGAAAGAAAAAAAGAAAAAAAAAACAACAGAAAGAACTATATGATTGCAAACTATACAAATCATGGTTGAAACAAACGAGCCAAAACCTGCCCCATACTTTAAAAACTTAACTTATTTGTCCTCTGGCTCTCTTCGCTCTAACCCTCATACTAATCAACAGCAGCTTGAGTAAGTAACAAAAAGAACCCAACAAATTTTGTTGGCATTAAACTAAAACAAAACCAACAAAAAAAGGAAACAAATATATATATATATAAAAGAAAAATTTCAAATGTTTGTTAGAAACGAAACGAACAACAGAAAAGTGAAAGCAGCAACACAACGACAACAATAATAATATTGTGTATGAATGAAAAACTTTTGTCACTTACCCTACTTAAGCTTATACACACATTCATACTTTTTTCCTTAAACTTAAATATGTTTTTCCTTTTTATACTCTCCACCATCATCAGTGGTGCTAGGGGGCTTATCAAACCGAGTGTAACATTGAGAAATTATTATTGGTCCTAATTTGTTTGTGCATAAAGAAAAACAACTTTTTAACTCCCTATTTGTAAGTACTTATTTAAGTAGTTATGATAAGTTAAAATGCCTATGAAAATCAGCTTTTTTTTAGCTTTTTAACTCATTACTTTTCAATGTAAAATTGAAATGTAAATTGTGTGTAAATTTGAATCAATCTACAATTTTAATTTGATAATTTATACAATTAGATAAATAATGGTGGAGGGTATTTAAAATTCGGCATAGTCGAACGTAACACACTAACTAGTTTTTTCTCGTTTTTATATTTGTTGAACCCCTCTAGCAAAAATAAATGAAAGAACGAATGACTGGCTGGCTGTCGTTTTGGTCTTTGTAACAAAGTTATCAATACAATAGTCATTTATATACATTTATATAAAACAAAAATAAAGTTGAAAATAACCAAACAGTAGAGAACTGGATCAAATAATACAAAAACTAGAACCAACAGGCCAAACAGCCACAATAACCACATTCAGTTGAAACTAAGAAATAAAAAACATATTTTATATTATAGCGAAGGCATAGTAAAATGGAGTTTTCGTTACGACTTTCTACCCGGCTTTGTTTTTTGATGACTTCCAAAATATTTTGAGACTAACAATAACAATAATTAATTGGTCCCATTTAGGATTATCCAGCTCACCAGCCAATATTTTGAGTAGGCTAACTCAAATACAAATTTTTGTGAGTCCGTCTATTAAATATATTTTTAGGTTTAAACAATGTCGCATTGTTTGAACTAAACTTTTATAAAAGTATCAAAAAAGGAAAGTTATTTAAGAAAAAACTTATTTAAAAAAAAAACAAGTTGGAAAGTATAGTCGGGCATGGCCGATACCCTACATTATGTTTATATTTTAAAAATTATATATTTTTCATAAAGAAACTTTTATAGTAAATTTTACCTTAATTCTGATGTATTTATTTATTGATGAAAAACAAAATTTCTAAAAAGGCTTTATTATATGGGAGTTAGGGTCAAATATGGGCCGATCCTGAACAAATCGATAGGAGGAATGTATTTTTATATAAAGGTTAGTTATGCTGAATTTCATCACTATACTAATGTTTATAGTAAATTTTTGGACGTTTAAGTTATTTTTTAGAGGGAGATTTGTATGGCGGCTAGGGTCAAACGACGGCCGATCATTATAAAAATCGGCATGGTCATTTATGCCTATATAAATCTTAGTAGTGCTTAGTTTTTGGAGAGATTGTAATATATTTGACGTAGTTATAAGTTTAAAACCCCATATCGGAAGGTCAGGTTGTATGGGGGCTAGGTGAAATAATGGACCGATTTCAACCATTTTCCATAGGCTTTGTCCTTGGTCCAAATTTTATCAAATTATCTTGAAAATTGTGGCTGTAGCTTGCACACAAGGTTTACATGGCCAGCCAGTCAACCGGACAGACGGACGGACGGACACGCTTTAATCGACTCAGAAAGTGATTCTGACTCGATCGGTTACTTTAAGGTGTAGAACCAATATTTTTAAGCGTTACAAACATCAGCACAAATGTATAATACCCTCCCCACTATAGTGGTGTAGGCTATAAAAACTATAAAAGCCAAAGGCACTTCATAAGCAGAGCCATTTTTATTTAATTGAGTTTTAATATATGGGTAATTTCGTGTCAAATCACCGAAATCAAAAAATCGATTTGGATGATTTTGAAAAAAAACAATGAAGAGCTATCTGAACTCCATTGGACAATTTTTGCTAGGACAAGGTGAACCCTGTATAACCGAAATGTCCAAATTTGACCCCCTCTAACTCCTCTTGACCGATAGAGCTGAAAATTTGTGTCTGGCCTACTATCCAGGTAAGTTCCATACCTTGGTGCAAATTTCATCCAAATCGATTTTATGAATTGGGTCACTTAACACGAAATTGCCCATATTCGAAAATTTTTAAATAAAATTCATGTTTTTTTATTTTTTCTTTTATCAACACTTAGACAATATATTTTTAATTTATATATATTTCTTAGACAATTTTTCTAGTTTGCCAAATTGTTTGTTAAATTTTCTATAAAATTTTAGTAAATTTTCTATTTATAAAAAATTTCAATTAAAATTTTAGTCAAATTTTCCTTTTTAGAAAACCTTTTCTTTAAAATTTTCTATTTATAGCAATTTTACTTCCATAGAAAATTGTTAAACTGTTTTTATGTAAAGAAAATTTTTTACGTAATATTTGTTTAAAGAGAACAATTTTTAACAAACTTTCTTTTTTATAAATCTTCTATTTATAAAAAATTTTGCAACAAAAAATTTTTAATTATAGAAAACTCTTTTAAATAAAAAAAAACAGTGAAGCTTTAAAAACCCCATTCAAGTATTAAGGAAAATGCTACAAATCTATTTATTAATTGTTATCCATTTTCAAAACAAAATTACTCAGCCATCTATGAAAGTTGCTCTAACAATATTACTAAATATAAGTAAATAATAATGCAACCATAATCCATATTTAATAAAAAAAATTTGTCTTCATAAAATATTCAAAAGAGATTAACCTCTAACGACCCTGCTTAAAGTTTTTTTTCCCTTAATTTTGTTCATTATTTTAAAAATTATATTCTTTCATAGCTTAACTTAACAACATGACATCAAAATAATCCTTAAATATTAAAAACCATACAAAAAGCTATATTTAATAAAGGCCCGAAAAGGGGTTATTATGTTAAAACACTTTAAACCTATAAAAGGCCAAATATTTAAACAAATCTTGCAACAAAAAATAAATAAAAATTAAAAATAAAATGTATAAAACAAAGACACAACAAAACCAAACACGTTTTCAAACAAATGAGGTTGAAAAAAAATAAATTTCTTTAGCAATCAAACACATTTTTTTTTTGCCTGAACTTTAACCAAACAAATGTTAATTGTTGTTCAGCAGGAATAGCTGTAGAGGCCGCACATTCCAACTGACACACTCAGTCAAACAAATTAATCTTTAGGTTAAAGAGGAAATACTTTAATTGTTGTTGAGAATTTGTTTGTTTTCGGTCTAAATGTGTGTGTGTGTGCGATGGTGATTAACTGGAAATCTGTTTGTGTGTACATTTGTTTGATTTCCGTTTAAGCAAATATTTTCTGTTCTTGTTTATTTTCATTTTGTATTGTAATTCTAGTTTGTTTTGCATTTTTTTGGCTTATGTTGTTGTTTTATTGTTTTCTATTTTGAACGTTTCTTTTCCTGAAACCCAAAATCATTAGCGCAATATACATATATAACGTTTAAAATACTATTTAGCCAAACGGTTAAAATACACTAAACAAAAATCAATGTTTATGTGTAAAATCAAGGAAATAATGTTGGAATTAATTTTTGGGTAACTGATTTTTTGATTCTTTTAGGCTTTAAAATCTTTAAATTAATATATTTTTATAGATTATATAGATTCTTTATACTTTAAACTAGAAATAGATATTCCCAAAAATACGAATTTTTGTATTTAATTGGTAAGACAGGTGCACGCGATCGTATGCATGTCAAAGTTGTTTGTACAAAATTTTAGGATTCTAGTTCTAATAGATTCGCCACATAATAGTGCCACGCCACTAATTACTAGTCCGTCAATTTTTTCCCAAATGTTCACATGGATGTCAAATTTGTTCCTGCAAAATTAGAAAATTGTAGCTCGCAGATATACCAATTTTTGTATTTAATTCACTTGGTAGGTGCCACGGCCCCTATTACAAGCACGTCCATCTTTTTGTCTTGATACTAAAGTGAATCTGAAACTAAAGTGAATCCGAAAAAATTTAAGGACTCTATAGGATTTGCCACGCAAACCTAGACTGCTCATTTTTTCCCAAATGTTCATACACAGAGGAAAAAAAGACGTTTTAAAATTATACAAACAATAACATCCGTTGTCAAAGTATGTCGCATAGTGGTCAACAACAAAAATATAAAAAATACACGACGTTATCAAATCAACAAAAAAATAATAATTTAAGTGACAACGATATGTTGACAAACAGAACGTTATTTAAGTTTTATACACATCCGTTGTCTAAATGTTAACAAACGTGACAAGCTCACTTTTGACAACGGATGGTAACAATTTCGGTACTATTCTACCGGTTTTTTCCCTCTGTGTATGGATGTCAAAGTTTTCCATAGAACTCTAAATGTTACAGTTCAATATCGAAATAAAAAGTAACCTATAATTCCTTCCAGACATACAGGAAGATATTGTGAAAGTCCAAACATAAAAACACACATTAATTATACCCTACACCACTTTAGTGGGGAGGGTATATTGGATTTGTGCTGATGTTTGTAACGCACAATAATATTGGTCCTATACCCACCTTAAAGTATACCAATCGGCTTAGAATCATTTTCTGAGTCGATTTAGCTATGTCCGTCCGTCTGTCCGTCCTTGTAAACCTTGTAATCAAACTACAGGTCGCAACTTTGAAGATAATTGAATGAAATTTTGCACATGATCTTCTATTGTCCCAGAGACGAAGCCTATTAAAAATGGCTAACATCGGTCCATTTTCTCATCTAGCCCCCATACAACTGAACCCCTTCCTTCCCTTTCAAAATTTGACTTAAATGTCCACAATTTTATTCAACAATAAATGGCTTAAGTATAACTCAAGGCAAGGTGCAATTCAACTTAAATGCTTTATTATGAAAACTAAATCACATTTTATTTTTGTAACAGGTGTATTGTATGGTCGGCCTCGCCCGACTATAATTTCTTACTTGTTTTTATATATGGGAAATTTCATGCCAAGTGACTTAACTCAAAAAATCGAATTGGGTGAAATTTGCACCAAGGTTAGTACCATAGAAAAGGTATACATAGAACTGAAACTGAGTATGACAAAACCTAAGTCTGCTGTCAAAAACCTAAGTCGTGAGAATGTATTAGTTGAAAAATATGTAACCCAACAAACACAAACTCTTTCGTTTAAAAAGTTTTTATATTTTTGTTTGATATTATATTTCGATATTTTATGAAATAATGGTTTGAATTAGCCATTTTTATTCAATATCAGTTGACCAATGTAAGAAAGATCTTCATTAAAAATTATTTTTAATTTTAAATAAACTCTTTGTGGTTGCTGGGTTGAGTCAATATTGACACTTGAAAATAATATTAAAAAATAAAAACGATTGAAAAATTTGTTTTTTTTTTCTGAAAATGTTTTCAATAATTTTATGGGAAAACATAACTTTTAGCAGTGTTTATTGCAGCAGCAGGGGCTATTTTGCCAAAGGAATTGTGCTAATGCTAAAATTAACGATTGATATGAACGATTATTGTTAATTTCAAAGCAGCCCAAATGCAGTCAAAATACACCCTACACCACACTAATGGGAACGGTATTTTGTTTACGTCTTAAAGTTTGTAACACCTGCGTCGATGTAATCATGTAATCCGCCCATAAATTAGCCTATTGAACTTTTTTGTAAGCGGTACATGCTATACAAGAATAGGGTATTTATAAAATTCGACTCAACAAATTTTATATATACGAAATTTTGACTATATATTGTTATAATGAGTAGTACATACATTAATTAAGCAAACATCAATCTCTTGAATATAACTTCTACATTAAAAAATACTAAATAACTTATTGCTACTTACTCGCAATGTGGTAGGGTATGATGTATTCGGATACATTTTGTACTTTCATATTTTTGTTATTTTATGTAAACAAAAATAAAAATACTCATACAATTGTATTAAATTCACACAGAACCTGTACATGTGAGAGAGTAATATTTCTTATTCTCAGTTTCAGTTCTATTTATTTTTCTATGGTTAGTACTATTGGATAGTAGGCCAGACACAAAGTTTCAGCTCTATGGATCAAGAACTGCCGGAGCTAGAGGGGATCACAGATGGACATTTTAGTCATATAGGGTTTTTTTCAAATGAGTGTAACTTTTCACCTATTGGTCCTAGTAAAAATTGTCCAAAGGACTTGAGATAGCTATTTCTTCAATCTTTCCAAAATACTTTTTAAAAACGGGCCTTTTTTGCTCACAAGAAAAATTATAAAGCTGAAAATTTGTGTCTGGCCTGATATCCCTGGTGAAAAATTCATCCAAATCGAATTTTTTAGTTGTATCACTTGATACGAAACTGCTCATATCTACATAAGATAAAGATTCTACATATTTTGCAACAATATTATCTATATTTAAAATCATGAAAGTCACGTATGTTCACCTACATCACATATTTAAAAAAATATATCTTAAATATTTCATATTTTTTGTTCAAGTTTAAGAAATCAATTTCTTAAAATTTATTTCATATAAATTTAATTAGATTTTTATTATTTTCTTTTCTGAGTACATATATACTTTTTTGTGTAATAATAAAATAAATACATTTTTTGCCAGAATTTGTTAAATGAAAACAAAAAACTTTTGATTTAAGAAAATTAAATTAGAGAAAATTTCAAAAAGAAAAAATATTTTTAAATTAATTTTAAATAAAAAGATGGTCAAAAGTTTAACTGAATTTTTGTTTAAAACAACAAACAAAAAATGTGTCTCCTCTCTAAAGAAAACACACAACAAAATGTTAAGCATTTATTTAAAACAAAATTTTTTTGTTAGTGTAAACTCTTATAGAAAATAGCCAACTTTGCTAGATTTTGACCACAATTTGTTTTTGACTAAATTTCCTTTAGTTGTGGTTTGGGTCAGAGTTTGGCCTTTAATGCTTGTTTGTAATTTGTTTTTTTTTTTAATTTTAAAGTGAAGTGTGTATTCCTAGAAAAAACCATTTTTTTGGTCATATATCCACTTTAACGCTAAAAATTTTGCTATAATCTTGTCTATTTAAGTTTCTTTTTTATTTACTGCCTCTTAAATTATTTAAATTGTGTATTTTTGTTATTTTTTCCCTGAAATTGATTTTGTGGTAAAAATTTTTGTGCTTTTGAGTTGCCAAAGTAATTGTTTTAGAAATTCATTTTTTTTTCTTTCGCTTTTATGAAAAATTTCTAAAATTATGAGTATTAAATTAATATTAATGGAAGTCATTTGAGAATATAAATCATGACCCTATTTTTAAAAAAAAAGTAAGAAGTATTCTTTTACTATAAGAAATAAGCAGAATTTTATCATTTTAATTTTTTTGAAAGTGGTGTGATAAATAAAACTCTATAAGTTGTAATTTGTTATTTTAAACATTGTCTATTAAAGCAGGCCATTGACTTTAACGGTCACTGTGAAAGGAGATATTTTTACTGTGACAAAAGATATAAGTATTAAAGTTAAAAATATTTTTATTAAGCATAAAAAATAAAATTTTTTTAACAGAAATTATTGCATCTGTCTTTTTATATTAATCAACTAACAATGCCAGAAATTAAATTACAAAAATTAATTTCTCGAAATAATGGCAATTTTTCCAAACACATATTGCTGAGTAGTGCAATATTGTTAAAATATCCTAAATTCAAATGTGCAAATTTTGATAATGTATTGCATTCCTAATGTCATATGTGTTGCAACTGAAATAAAAGCAAATTTTACATAATTTAAATTGACTATCATTTTTATAGGCAAATATATTTGATGTTTATGTACTTTTTTAAACAACTTTGACGATATATTCAGACGTTTAGGTAGGTTACCCATATTAATCCTTTTATAACCATAAGAGCTAGTATGAGAACTAATATTTGATCAATCATACTTAAAAAAATTGAATTTTTTGGAAACAGTGAAGAAAGATAGCTATCTCTTTTGGACAGATTTTGCTAGAACCAAAACCCTCATTTCAAAAAAAACCTCTATGATCAAAATGTCCAACTTTGACCTTCTCTAACTCCGACAGTTCTTGACCGAAAGAGTTGAAAGTATGTGTCTGGCCTACTATATAATAGTACTAACCTTGGTTCAATTTCATCAAAATCGGACGACAACGATTTTTAAAGTTGGGTCGCTTGACACGAAATTCCCCAGAAGTACTAACCTTGGTGCAAATTTCATCCAAATCAATTTTTTGAGTTGGTTCACTTGTCAAGAAATTAATTGCCCATTGACCAATCGTCATAAAATTTGGAGTATTTATGTTTGTACTAGAATACCCTGGATGCTTCGCTACACTAACCAAAATTAAAGACACACAAAACTTTTATAGAAAAGTTTTAATTAATAAATTTTAATGTTTCTGTTTTTTACGTTCAATATTATTGAAATTTATCAGTAAGGAGCATGTATTTTTGATTTCATTTCATATTATAAAAAATTTCGAAAGTACTATTTGAAGAAGAAAAAAGTACTATAAAGTAAATATCTCTTAGACATTCTCATTCAATCAAATGTTTCTGTATTCAATATTATAGAAAATTCAAAAATATAATTTAATGAAGAAAAAAGTACCAAAAGTCCCTTTCATTAGATTCTCATTTACTCAGGTCCCTACATATATTTCTATGTTCAATATCGTAAAAATTTCAATAAATTCTCATTTAATAAGGACTGTGTGTCATACGTTCCGGTTTCCCCATTATAAAAAGGTACCACTTAAAGAATGGACAATACCGAAGTGTCCTACAGATTATTATTCAGTCAGGACCATTCATATTCAAAGTTATGTTGAATATTTTAGAAAATTCAAAAAGTACCATTTGAGAGATAAACATTTATAAAAAGTTCTATCCTTAGGAATCTTATTCAATAAGGATCGTCTATGTTTAATAATCATTTATTTTGGATTCATATTATAGAACATACAAATAGTATTATTGGAAGAAACAAAGTTGAATAAATTCTACCTTTGTGGAAGGTACTAATAAAAAGGATTTCATTTACTATACCCTTTCGCCTAGGAATAGACTTTTTCAAGAATTAAGTTTACAAGTGCTTAAATCTATATATCGCAGATTAAACTCAAACGATTCAAATCTCCATTTATTTGTTCCAGAAAAATTGTGCTTTAAAAAAGTGCCAAACAATTTACCCGAATTTGATCCTTAGTACCCGAATTCCAAAATAATATACCAATAGCTTGTTTTGTGTGAGTAAATTAACGATTTTTGTCAAATTTTCATAGGCTCAATTAGTTTGAGTAAATTAAATTTCCCGTTTTTCCCTTTTTGGTACTTTTTTTCATCAAATATTTTGTTTCAAAAATATTACAGAGTTAGTACGTAATTCAATAGGTTTAAGTCAAATTCACAAAATTCAATTTTCTCCCTTTAACACCCAAAAAGGACTAAATTTAAAAAAAAATACGAAACAGGTATATTATAATTTTGAATGATGTATTCAAAATATTTATAAAAATTTGATAATGCTTATAAGTTAAAAAGTACCAAAAAAGTTACCATAATTATCTTTGTTATACATTTTCAACCCCTTAAAGTACGTATTTCAAAAAATTACTCGACACCCATCTGTTAATTTTAAATGTAGATACAGGTGCATTTTTCTTGTATCACTAATATTGTGTAAGATAATTAAGAAAACCTGTTTTACCCATTTTTCCCCTTTTTTCCAAAAATGTACAAATTTTCAAAAATCCCTTCTTAATGGATCTATTTAACATCTACTGTCAAAATTTTATGATTCTATGTTCAGCCATTAGAGCTGTGCGATGATGAATCAGTAAATCAGTAACGCGACTCTTTTATATATTCATCGTGATACTATCGTTTAAAAGTGAATTATGAAATTTCAATACATTTTCTGAAGGGAAATTTAAACGGAAAATCTAAAGTACTATTAAAACTTATGACAATGTTTGAAGTGATCAACCGGTATCACTTGGCTCCATGGCCGACTTCATACTAAACCATTACAAGGAATGGACTTTAAGGTGTGTAAAAGTAACATAATTTTGTGCGTTTTAAATATCAGAACACAACATTCTAAATGGTGTAAAAACATATTTGCATTACGAAAATAATCCTATACTAATGTTTACAACCCATATAAATTTGTACAAAAACGTAAGCATTTCTAAGAAAACTGAAACCACAAAAAATGAAGTAAATTGAGCAAGTCTCCAATGTACATATGTATGTAGTATCTTCAATATTTTGTTTTTTTTAGAAAGTAAATGCAAAATTATGTACAACTTAAAATAACAATCAGTCATTCTTCAACAAGAAACAATATTCATAATATTTTATCAAATACACAATTCATATCATATTTCAAATTAGTTTTTATCTGTTTTCAAAAATATGTATTGATTTCTGTCTTAAAGCGATTTTTTATCGGGTCATTCCTCAAATCTTGTAGTTTCTTTAAAAGCTATGTATGTATATAAGTCCTTATTCATAATAATTTATCAAAAGTTTATAAGACAAATTTTCATACAAACTTTGTTCTAAAAACCTTTGATAAATTGTTATGCGTAAGACAGATAAAAAATATTTTTATATTTTAAAACAATTTAAGAATCTCTGCTCAAATTTTCATTTCTCCATAACTCTTTCATGTTCACATCTATACAAATACAAAACTTGTGAAAAACAATAATCATAAAATAACTAAATTTATATTTTTTATCTTTTCGTTATAGGTTTTAAACAAAAAAAAAAATCCCATAAGTGAAAAATATAACAAGAAAACGAAAATTGTAAGTAGTCTATACAAATTTTTACACAACATGCCAATTGATTTCATATAATTTACCTCTAAATAATACATATGTACATTAGGGTAGTCCCGTGTGTATGGCACTGATGTTCCCACTGAAAATTTAACTTTAGTTACGCCAAGAACCATTTCTTAAAATGTTTGTCTCAAAATAGTTTTCGAAACATGAAATTTTTTTCAATATTTTTGTAATCGCACATAAATATTTTATATGACATTTTTCTTTTTGAAAACCTATTATATGATACCAAAATACACTTTATTTGTAAGAATTGTGAAAAAAACACAAAACCTCAAAAAAGGATTTTTTAATCCTTTGATCCAGCTCACTAAATATTGACGTCAGGACAAAAGGTTTAGAAATGGCTTTTAGAATGATGGAATGAACTAAATTTTAATTTTCGATGAGAACATTAGAACACAGCAGGTACATTTTGGGCCAACCCTAATGTACATACATTTGTGGTAGACGTTACACTACTTTCTTTTCTATTTAGTCATATGTTTTTATTAAATTTCCTAACAAAATTGAAAAACGTGTACATATAAAATGGGATTTGTGTTTAGGAATACAACTTGATAAGAAAGAATAAAATTTTATAATTTACATAGACATTAATAAAACAGATACATATGTATGTATATGTAAACATACGGATAGAAAACGAGAAATACTTTTACATTTTACAGTTTGTTACTTCATGTATACATTTACTTCATTTTGTTTTTGAATACATACATATGTATATGTCTGTAAGTTTGAAAGCAATCGTCCTGCAGTCTAATCAGAGTTTATGTAGAAGTTTAGTTATAGAAATCTTGTACTTTTTTCTAAACATTTACAGACTA
Source organism: Lucilia sericata (assembly GCF_015586225.1). Lineage (NCBI taxonomy): Eukaryota > Metazoa > Arthropoda > Insecta > Diptera > Calliphoridae > Lucilia > Lucilia sericata. The sequence goes on along the minus strand of NW_023995568.1, from coordinate 4,152 downwards.
CTTTTATATAAAAATTTACATTTAATTGTAACAATATACTAATTTTCTATTTGTTTCATTAACAAGATTGTAACAAAAGTTTAGATAAAATAAATTTTAATAAATTTATCATAAACTTAGTATTTAAATTTGGTTTATAAGTAAATGTTTAGACAACAAGGAGACAAGTTAAGAAATTATGAATGGTCATTGCTGGTCTTTGAAACATTTAAATGGAATAAGTTTTTATAGCTAGATTTCAGTTCAAATGTACATAGTATGTACCTACAAAACGTGCCAATAATAGTTTGACAGTTAAGACATTTTTTAACAGACTTTATGAGTATTAGACTTTAGCAATTGAATGTTTTCGAAATGTTATACGTCAAACCTTAAATTACGTAAATACATACATATATTCTGAATCGTTATTAGATTTTTAAGACGTTCTAGTAAATTTATGCAGACAGACGGACATATGGACGGGTATGAGTTCATATGCCCGTCAGTCTGTTGAAATTACGATAGGGTCCACACGGGAGGAGCTGGGGGACTAAAACTTCAAACAAATATTATCCATGGATGAGGTGATATACAAAATGGTAGATATATGAAATTTGATATATCCGTTTATAACACAACTCGCAGAAATATGGATATATAGTTATGTTTTAAATATGTAAGAATTATGAATTTATTTCGAAACATTATATATAACATGTTTCTTAAAGTCTTTACCTCCTTGGTAACATAAGTATGTAGTTACTTATTCAATTACACAAAAACTACACAAACTACTAACTGTATATGGGTACATATGTATATGTAAATATAGAGGCAGATAGCAATACATAGACAACTTGTAAGATATATAATTATTTTATATTTAACTAGTAAAATATATTTATATTTAAGAGGAATTTGTAATTTTATTCAAGAAATATTTAGCTTGTTTGGGTGTATTTCTACGAACTCTATTTCCTTAGGGCTTATAGGATTTTAACACAGATTGTTTGTTTCTTAGGAATTGACTTTAACATTATAAATTACAGAAATGTATATTAAATAAGAGTAATGTAAAGAGTGTGCCCCGAAATAAAAAGAACTCAAATGTTAAATAATAGATTAAATTTGAATTTTTTTCCAAGATTTTAGTTTGAAGTAAGAAAAGCGTTGAAAAATTTATTAGGGAAATGAAACGAAAACTGCTTGCAAAGATCATATATTCTGAGAAAAAAGTAGTAGAACTAGTTAGTTTTAAAGTTTCTCAATTTAAACGCTAAAAAGGTAAATTCTATTTTTGAATGATGGCATAAGTTCAACAGCTCTACTACGCTTTTAAATTGTTTTTATCCAAAGATATCTGTGGGTCTTTAGAATTTTTTTTCAATGGACAGATAGACGGACAGACAGATGAACAGACAGACAGGCAGACAGACAGACAGACAGACATAATAAATAGCATAATAGATCAAAAAAAATTATTATAGAAATTTAAACTTATACAAACCACCAAGGTGAAGGGTATAATAAATTAAACATTCTTTAAGAAACTTTTTCTAGTCTCATCCTAATATTTTTCAACATAAATAAATAACTTTATGATAATAAGTTTTAAATTCAATAAACTACAAAGTATAAATTGTCTTCATAAGAAAACTGAATGTCAACTAAATATAAAGAGAATAACAAATACAATGATTAAATAAGTTTAACAAAAAATATTCCAAGTTCGCAAAAAGTTTCCGCCCATGCAAATATATTAGTTTTAACGCTCACACACACACACACAATAACACTCGTTAACAAGTTGAACCAAATAAATTAAAAATGTTAAATTTAATAATTTCCCTTCAATATGAAATACTTATATAAAAGTATTTCGTTAAAAATTCTTTACAATTCTAAAATAATATGTTTAAGTAGCAGCAAAATTTGATATACAGCATCCACTCCACCCTACAGCAACCATTCATTAATTCAATAATTGAGTGACAAGAGTATGTGGGCTTTCGATCTGTATAAAATAGCCAGTTAAGTAGATTTCTTAGAATGCTATTAAGTAAAATTTTGATGGGAGAGCAAAGAAACAAATGTTAAAAGTTACTTTTAGTATAACAAATATTAACATTTGACATTTAAGCAAATAAATAAATGCTTAGTAATGCTAAAATCAATAAATTTGCTATAAAATTCATTGCAAAGTCAACAACAAAAAATTCGATTATAAATGACAGACGTTAGAATTTAGAATTTGAAATTACCAGTTTTAGTTACATTTACAACTGTTTCGAAACAGTTTAAATATACAAATTTTTGTCGTGTTTTCAGTACAATATTTTAAGCTTAATACATAGACAATCCTATAGAATTTAAAACAGTAACACCTACCCAAGGTAATTAATATACCCTGTAGTTCTTGGTGATAAAGTTAAACAAAATGCACTAGTTACTCAGTAGTTATTCTAATTTATAGACGTTTATAGAGACTATTTTGGAAATGAACAAGTAGGCGTTATAGGATCTGATTTGTAGATTTTCAATTCAGTTTCAAGCGCAATTTGGTTGGAGTTTATTAAGAGTAGTGTCTTCAGATCCTTTTTTCAAAAGATTGAAAAAATATGGTATCATCTAGACAAATGTAGAGGGACCTTCTTTCAATGAGAAATGCTATTGAGATATCTTAAAGCTGCATCTAATACCACATATGTAAGTACACTTTGATAAATCTGATGAAAGTTTCGGACTCCTTGACAGTTAACGTTTAGTAAAAATATGTAGTTACAATTTAAAACTGTTGGGTAAAATTAAACCCGAACTTCTTATACAGTTATTTGCAAACATACATAAATTGTTTAATATATAAAAATGTCATCTACATTCATAGATTTCTTTAGTAGATGGCAAATAATAACAGCTTAATATTGAAATTAGAAAAAAAAATTAAAGGTTTTTATTACATCAATGTTAAATTTACATCTCAAACATATGCTTCAACTCATATTATTTAAATGCGCACGTTTGTCTACTTTTAAAGAAAAGCAGTAGATTTTATGGGAGTTAATAAAATTTTATTATAAAAAAAATTATAATATTAACATATGTTGATTTCTAATCAAACCTGTCAATATCACAAACTGTATGGTTATTAGTTATTCGATATGTTTATGTAGGGTGATAGAATATTCGGACAGTACAAACGGACGGACAATGTAGAAAGATGAGTATGAGAGGAGATTGAGTGAGATCAATTGAGTGGCAAGCAGACAGAGGCTGTTGCAGGCAAACAGAAAGAAGAACAATAGAGTTGTCATTAAACAACCAGCAAAGACGGACATATACGCGGACTGATTAAACAAAAGTAAACTAATAAACATTTAAATTATATTTTATTGAAGAAATAATAAAGTGTTTGATTTACTAAAAGCGTATGTGCCTGATTTGCCACAGAAATAGCTAAGTCTATTTCCTACATGGGGGCTCAACCGAAATTTAATTCAACCAGAATTATATGTGAAAGTGTTGTGTGAAGGTGTTAAGAGTGTTAAAGTGTTTTGTGTTGAAGTTTTATGTGTTCAAAAGATTTTTTCTTAAAGAAGTTAAGAGAACAAAAGAAGTTTAAAGATGTTTAAAGAAGTTTAGAGAAGTTAAGAGAACGAAAGAAGTTAAGAGAAAGGAAGTAAAAGAGGAAGACGAACACATAAAACCAAACGTTGAGATTGATCAGGAACACACGAACAAACATAAGCAGAGAAGGGTCGATAGACCAAAAATAAGAGATTTTGAGTGTTGGTGTGTATGTGACTAAAAGGTGGTTGATTAAGCTCCACCCAATTGTTCATCAAAATAAATGAGTGAAACTTTATCTGATACTCAAGGGAGTAATTGGAAGAGTGGGAGAGAATAACTCCACTAAGATTTTTGTTGATGTTGATATAGACAATATTACATGTGTGCGTGGGAAAAAACAGAACAAAATACGTTACAGTTTTTGTGAACTTTTTTTTTGTGTGTGGCAAATGAACGGAGCAAAATACGTTACAGTTTTGTGAACGTTTTTTTTATATGGTGTATTGTATGCAGGTGTTCATAGAGTGCAGCTGCTGATGGAAAAGAAAGAAAAGAAATAAAGACTAAAACAACAACAACACAGCATAGTACGAGGGAGCGAAA